>NW_026646198.1:0-65000 GCF_949987535.1 Balaenoptera acutorostrata
TCTTGTCATCACAATGTTCCATGACCGTGTCATCACAATGCTCCATGGCCCTTGTCATCACAATGCTCCAGAATTCTTGTCATCACAATGTTCCATGACCGTGTCATCACAATGCTCCATGGCCCTTGTCATCACAATGCTCCAGAATTCTTGTCATCACAATGTTCCATGACCGTGTCATCACAATGCTCCATAATTCTTGTCATCACAATATTCCATGACCGTGTCATCACAATGCTCCATAATTCTTGTCATCAAAATGTTCCATGACCGTGTCACCACAATGCTCCATGGCCCTTGTCATCACAATGCTCCAGAATTCTTGTCATCACAATGTTCCATGGCCGTGTCATCACAATGCTCCATAATTCTTGTCATCACAATGTTCTATGACCGTGTCATCACAATGCTCCAGAATTCTTGTCATCACAATGTTCCATGACCATGTCACCACAATGCTCCATGGCCCTTGTGATCACAATGCTCCAGAAATCTTGTCATCACAATGTTCCATGACCGTGTCATCACAATGCTCCATGGCCCTTGTCATCACAATGCTCCAGAATTCTTGTCATCACAATGTTCCATGACCGTGTCATCACAATGCTCCATAATACTTGTCATCACAATGTTCCATGACCGTGTCATCACAATGCTCCATAATTCTTGTCATCAAAATGTTCCATGACCGTGTCATCAAAATGCTCCAGAATTCTTGTCATCACAATGTTCCATGACCAGGTCATCACAATGCTCCATGGCCCTTGTCATCACAATGCTCCAGAATTCTTGTCATCACAATGTTCCATGACCGTGTCATCACAATGCTCCATGTCCCTTGTCATCACAATGCTCCAGAATTCTTCTCATCACAATGTTCCATGACCGTGTCATCACAATGCTCCATGGCCCTTGTCATCACAATGCTCCAGAATTCTTGTCATCACAATGTTCCATGACCGTGTCATCACAATGCTCCATGGCCCTTGTCATCACAATGCTCCAGAATTCTTGTCATCACAATGTTCCATGACCGTGTCATAACAATGCTCCAGAATTCTTTTCATCACAATGCTCCAGAATTCTTGTCATCATAATGTTCCATGACCGTGTCATCACAATGCTCCATGGCCCTGGTCATCACAATGCTCCAGAATTCTTGTCATCACAAGGTTCCATGGCCCTTGTCATCACAATGCTCCATAATTCTTGTCATCACAATGTTCCATGACCGTGTCATTAAAATGCTCCAGAATTCTTGTCATCACCATGTTCCATGACCATGTCATCACAATGCTCCAGAATTCTTGTCATCACAATGCTCCAGAATTCTTGTCATCACAATGCTCCAGAATTCTTGTCATCACAATGTTCCATGACCGTGTCATCACAATGCTCCAGAATTCTTGTCATCACAATGCTCCAGAATTCTTGTCATCACAATGCTCCAGAATTCTTGTCATCACAATGTTCCATGACCGTGTCATCACAATGCTCCATGGCCCTTTTCATCACAATGCTCCAGATTGCTTGTCATCACAAAGTTCCATGACCGTGTTATCACAATGCTCCATGGCCCTTGTCATCACAAAGCTCCAGAATTCTTGTCATAACAATGTTCCATGATCGTGTCATCACAATGCTCCATAATTCTTGTCATCACAATGTTCCATGACCGTGTCATCACAATGCTCCATAATTCTTGTCATCACCATGTTCCATGACCATGTCATCACAATTCTCCATGGCCCTTTTCATCACAATGCTCCAGATTGCTTGTCATCACAAATTTCCATGACCGTGTCATCACAATACACCATGGCCTTTGTCATCACCATGCTCCAGAATTCTTGTCATCACAATGTTCCATGACCGTGTCATCACAATGCTCCAGAATTCTTGTCATCATCATGTTCCATGACCATGTCATCACAATTCTCCATGGCCCTTCTCATCACAATGCTCCAGAATTCTTGTCATCACAATGTTCCATGACCGTGTCATCACAATGCTCCATGGCCCTTTTCATCACAATGCTCCAGATTGCTTGTCATCACAATGTTCCATGACCGTGTCATCACAATGCACCATGGCCCTTGTCATCACAATGCTCCATAATTCTTGTCATCACAATGTTCCATGACCGTGTCATTAAAATGCTCCAGAATTCTTGTCATCACAATGTTCCATGACCATGTCATCACAATGATCCATGGCCCTTGTCATCACAATTCTCCAGAATTCTTGTCATCACAATGTTCTATGACCGTGTCATCACAATGCTCCATGGCCCTTGTCATCACAATGCTCCAGAATTCTTGTCATCACAATGTTCCATGACCGTGTCATCACAATGCTCCATAATTCTTGTCATCACAATGTTCCATGACCGTGTCATCACAATGCTCCATAATCCTTGTCATCACAATGTTCCATGACCGTGTCACCACAATGCTCCACAATTCTTGTCATCACAATGTTCCATGACCGTGTCATCACAATGCTACATGACACTGGTCATCACAGTTCTCCATGACCTTTGCCATCACAATGCTCTATATAGTTTTCATGACAATTCTAAATGACCACTTTAATCAATTTGCTTGCTGACCATTTTCATCACATTTCTCTATTGTCATTACAATTCCCCATGACCCCTTTCTTCACAATGCTCCATGATGCCTGTCATCATAATGCTCAATGGCTTTTGTTATCACAATGCTCCAGGACCAGTTTCATCACAATACTCCATCCCCCTTGTCATCACGGTGCACAATGAAACCTCTCATTACAATGCTCCGTGACACTTGTCATCACAATGCTCCATGGCCCTTGTCATCACAATGCTCCAGAATTCTTGTCATCACCATGTTCCATGATCATGTCATCACAACTCTCCATGGCCCTTCGCATCACAATGCTCCAGAATTCTTGTCATCACAATGTTCCATGACCGTGTCATCACAATGCTCCATGGCCCTGTTCATCACAATGCTCCAGATTGCTTGTCATCACAAAGTTCCATGACCGTGTCATCACAATGCACCATGGCCCTTGTCATCACAATGCTCCATAATTCTTGTCATCACAATGTTCCATGACCGTGTCATTAAAATGCTCCAGAATTCTTGTCATCACAATGTTCCATGACCATGTCATCACAATGCTCCATGGCCCTTGACATCACAATTCTCCAGAATTCTTGTCATCACAATGTTCCATGACCGTGTCATCACAATGCTCCATGTCCCTTGTCATCACAATGCTCCAGAATTCTTGTCATCACAATGTTCCATGACCGTGTCATCACAATGCTCCATGGCCCTTGTCATCACAATGCTCCAGAATTCTTGTCATCACAATGTTTCATGACCGTGTCATCACAATGCTCCATGGCCCTTGTCATCACAATGCTCCAGAATTCTTGTCATCACAATGTTCCATGACGGTGTCATCACAATGCTCCATAATTCTTGTCATCACAATGTTCCATGACCGTGTCATCACAATGCTCCATAATTCTTGTCATCACAATGTTCCATGACCCTGTCATCACAATGCTCCACAATTCTTGTCATCACAATGTTCCATCACCGTGTCATCACAATGTTCCATGGCCCTTGTCATCACAATGCTCCAGAATTCTTGTCATCACAATGTTCCATGACCGTGTCATTACAATGCTCCATAATTCTTGTCATCACAATGTTCCATGACCGTGTCATCACAATGCTCCATAATTCTTGTCATCACAATGTTCCATGACCGTGTCATCACAATGCTCCACAATTCTTGTCATCACAATGTTCCATGACCGTGTCATCACAATGCTCCATGTCCCTTGTCATCACAATGCTCCAGAATTCTTGTCATCACAATGTTCCATGACTGTGTCATCACAATGCTCCATGGCCCTTGTCATCACAATTCTCCAGAATTCTTGTCATCACAATGATCCTTGACCGTGTCATCACAATGCTCCATGTCCCTTGTCATCACAATGCTCCAGAATTCTTGTCATCACAATGTTCCATGACCGTTTCATCACAATGCTCCATAATTCTTGTCATCACAATGTTCCATGACCGTGTCATCACAATGCTCCATAATCCTTGTCATCGCAATGTTCCATGTCCGTGTCATCACAATGCTACATGACACTGGTCATCACAGTTCTCCATGACCTTTGCCATCACAATGCTCTATATAGTTTTTCATGACAATTCTAAATGACCACTTTAATCAATTTGCTTGCTGACCATTTTCATCACATTTCTCTATTGTCATTACAATTCCCCATGACCCCTTTCTTCACAATGCGCCATGATGCCTGTCATCACAATGCTCAATGGCTTTTGTTATCACAATGCTCCAGGACCAGTTTCATCACAATACTCCATCCCACTTGTCATCACGGTGCACAATGAAACCTCTCATTACAATGCTCCGTGACACTTGTCATCACAATGCTCCATGGCCCTTGTCATCACAATGCTCCAGAATTCTTGTCATCACCATGTTCCATGACCATGTCATCACAATTCTCCATGCCCCTTCGCATCACAATGCTCCAGAATTCTTGTCATCAGAATGTTCCATGACCGTGTCATCACAATGCTCCATGGCCCTTGTCATCACAATGCTCCAGAATTCTTGTCATCACTATGTTCCATGACCATGTCATCACAATTCTCCATGGCCCTTCGCATCACAATGCTCCAGAATTCTTGTCATCACAATGTTCCATGACCGTGTCATCACAATGCTCCAGAATTCTTTTCATCACAATGCTCCAGAATTCTTGTCATCACAATGTTCCATGACCGTGTCATCACAATGCTCCATGGCCCTGGTCATCACAATGCTCCAGATTGCTTGTCATCACAAAGTTCCATGACCGTGTCATCAAAATGCACCATGGCCCTTGTCATCACAATGCTCCAGAATTCTTGTCATCACAGTGTTCCATGACCGTGTCATCAGAATGCTCCATGGCCCTTGTCATCACAATGCTCCAGAATTCTTTTCATCACAAGGTTCCATGACCGTGTCATCACAATGCTCCATAATTCTTGCCATCAAAATGTTCCATGACCGTGTCATCACAATGCTCCAGAATTCTTGTCATCACAATGTTCCATGACCATGTCATCACAATGCTCCAGAATTCTTGTCATCACAATGTTCCATGATCGTGTCATCACAATGCTCCATAATTCTTGTCATCACAATGTTCCATGACCCTGTCATCACAATGCTCCATAATTCTTGTCATCACAATGTTCCATGACCGTGTCACCACAATGCTCCACAATTCTTGTCATCACAATGTTCCATGACCGTGTCATCACAATGCTACATGACACTGGTCATCGCAGTTCTCCCTGACCTTTGCCATCACAATGCTCTATATAGTTTTTCATGACAATTCTAAATGACCACTTTAATCAATTTGCTTGCTGACCATTTTCATCACATTTCTCTATTGTCATTACAATTCCCCATGACCCCTTTCTTCACAATGCTCCATGATGCCTGTCATCACAATGCTCAATGGCTTTTGTTATCACAATGCTCCAGGACCAGTTTCATCACAATACTCCATCCCACTTGTCATCATGGTGCACAATGAAACCACTCATTACAATGCTCCGTGACACTTGTCATCACAATGCTCCATGGCCCTTGTCATCACAATGCTCCTGAATTCTTGTCATCACCATGTTCCATGACCATGTCATCACAAATCTCCATGGCCCTTCGCATCACAATGCTCCAGAATTCTTGTCATCACCATGTTCCATGACCGTGTCATCACAATGCTCCATGGCCCTTGTCATCACAATGCTCCAGAATTCATGTCATCACAATGTTCCATGACCGTGTCATCACAATGCTCCATAATTCTTGTCATCACAATGTTCCGTGACCGTGTCATCACAATGCTCCATAATTCTTGTCATCACAATGTTCCATGACCGTGTCACCACAATGCTTCATGGCCCTTGTCATCACAATGCTCCAGAATTCTTGTCATCACAATATTCCATGACAGAGTCATCACAATGCTCCATGGCCCTTGTCATCACAATTCTCCAGAATTCTTGTCATCACAATGTTCCATGACTGTGTCATCACAATGCTCCATGGCCCTTGTCATCACAATGCTCCAGAATTCTGTCATCACAATGTTCCATGACCGTGTCATCACAATGCTCCAGAATTCTTGTCATCACAATGTTCCATGACCGTGTCATCACAATGCTCCATAATTTTTGTCATCACAATGTTCCATGACCGTGTCACCACAATGCTCCACAATTCTTGTCATCACAATGTTCCATGACCGTGGCATCACAATGCTACATGACACTGGTCATCACAGTTCTCCATGACCTTTGACATCACAATGCTCTATATAGTTTTTCATGACAATTCTAAATGACCACTTTAATCAATTTGCTTGCTGACCATTTTCATCATATTTCTCTATTGTCATTACAATTCCCCATGACCCCTTTCTTCACAATGCTCCATGATGCCTGTCATCACAATGCTCAATGGCTTTTGTTTTCACAATGCTCCAGGACCAGTTTCATCACAATACTCCATCCCACTTGTCATCACGGTGCACAATGAAACCTCTCATTATAATGCTCCGTGACACTTGTCATCACAATGCTCCATGGCCCTTGTCATCACAATGCTCCAGAATTCTTGTCATCACCATGTTCCATGACCATGTCATCACAATTCTCCATGGCCCTTCGCATCACAATGCTCCAGAATTCTTGTCATCACAATGTTCCATGACCGTGTCATCACAATGCTCCATGGCCCTTTTCATCACAATGCTCCAGATTGCTTGTCATCACAATGTTCCATGACCGTGTCATCACAATGCACCATGGCCCTTGTCATCACAATGCTCCATAATTCTTGTCATCACAATGTTCCATGACCGTGTCATTAAAATGCTCCAGAATTCTTGTCATCACAATGTTCCATGACCATGTCATCACAATGTTCCATGACCGTGTCATCACAATGCTCCAGAATTCTTGTCATCACAATATTCCATGACCGTGTCATCACAATGCTCCATGGCCCTTGTCATCACAATTCTCCAGAATTCTTGTCATCACAATGTTCCATCACTGTGTCATCACAATGCTCCATGGCCCTTGTCATCACAATGCTCCAGAATTCTTGTCATCACAATGTTCCATGACCGTGTCATCACAATGCTTCATAATTCTTGTCATCACAATGTTCCATGACCGTGTCACCACAATGCTCCACAATTCTTGTCATCACAATGTTCCATGACCGTGTCATCACAATGCTACATGACACTGGTCATCACAGTTCTCCATGACCTTTGCCATCACAATGCTCTATATAGTTTTTCATGACAATTCTAAATGACCACTTTAATCAATTTGCTTGCTGACCATTTTCATCACATTTCTCTATTGTCATTACAATTCCCCATGACCCCTTTCTTCACAATGCTCCATGATGCCTGTCATCACAATGCTCAATGGCTTTTGTTATCACAATGCTCCAGGACCAGTTTCATCACAATACTCCATCCCCCTTGTCATCACTGTGCACAATGAAACCTCTCATTACAATGCTCCGTGACACTTGTCATCACAATGCTCCATGGCCCTTGTCATCACAATGCTCCAGAATTCTTGTCATCACCATGTTCCATGACCATGTCATCACAATGCTCCATGGCCCTTGTCATCACAATGCTCCAGAATTCTTGTCATCACAATGTTCCATGACCGTGTCATCACAATGCTCCAGAATTCTTGTCATCACAATGTTCCATGACCGTGTCATCACAATGCTCCATAATTCTTGTCATCACAATGTTCCATGACCGTGTCACCACAATGCTCCACAATTCTTGTCATCACAATGTTCCATGACCGTGGCATCACAATGCTACATGACACTGGTCATCACAGTTCTCCATGACCTTTGACATCACAATGCTCTATATAGTTTTTCATGACAATTCTAAATGACCACTTTAATCAATTTGCTTGCTTACCATTTTCATCACATTTCTCTATTGTCATTACAATTCCCCATGACCCCTTTCTTCACAATGCTCCATGATGCCTGTCATCACAATGCTCAATGGCTTTTGTTATCACAATGCTCCAGGACCAGTTTCATCACAATACTCCATCCCACTTGTCATCACGGTGCACAATGAAACCTCTCATTATAATGCTCCGTGACACTTGTCATCAAAATGCTCCATGGCCCTTGTCATCACAATGCTCCAGAATTCTTGTCATCACCATGTTCCATGACCATGTCATCACAATTCTCCATGGCCCTTCGCATCACAATGCTCCAGAATTCTTGTCATCACAATGTTCCATGACCGTGTCATCACAATGCTCCATGGCCCTTTTCATCACAATGCTCCAGATTGCTTGTCATCACAATGTTCCATGACCGTGTCTTCACAATGCACCATGGCCCTTGTCATCACAATGCTCCATAATTCTTGTCATCACAATGTTCCATGACCGTGTCATTAAAATGCTCCAGAATTCTTGTCATCACAATGTTCCATGACCATGTCATCACAATGTTCCATGACCGTGTCATCACAATGCTCCAGAATTCTTGTCATCACAAGGTTCCATGACCGTGTCACCACAATGCTCCATGGCCCTTGTCATCACAATGCTCCAGAATTCTTGTCATCACAATATTCCATGACCGTGTCATCACAATGCTCCATGGCCCTTGTCATCACAATTCTCCAGAATTCTTGTCATCACAATGTTCCATCACTGTGTCATCACAATGCTCCATGGCCCTTGTCATCACAATGCTCCAGAATTCTTGTCATCACAATGTTCCATGACCGTGTCATCACAATGCTTCATAATTCTTGTCATCACAATGTTCCATGACCGTGTCACCACAATGCTCCACAATTCTTGTCATCACAATGTTCCATGACCGTGTCATCACAATGCTACATGACACTGGTCATCACAGTTCTCCATGACCTTTGCCATCACAATGCTCTATATAGATTTTCATGACAATTCTAAATGACCACTTTAATCAATTTGCTTGCTGACCATTTTCATCACATTTCTCTATTGTCATTACAATTCCCCATGACCCCTTTCTTCACAATGCTCCATGATGCCTGTCATCACAAAGCTCAATGGCTTTTGTTATCACAATGCTCCAGGACCAGTTTCATCACAATACTCCATCCCCCTTGTCATCACTGTGCACAATGAAACCTCTCATTACAATGCTCCGTGACACTTGTCATCACAATGCTCCATGGCCCTTGTCATCACAATGCTCCAGAATTCTTGTCATCACCTTGTTCCATGACCATGTCATCACAATTCTCCATGGCCCTTCGCATCACAATGCTCCAGAATTCTTGTCATCACAATGTTCCATGACCGTGTCATCACAATGCTCCATGGCCCTTTTCATCACAATGCTCCAGATTGCTTGTCATCACATAGTTCCATGACCGTGTCATCACAATGCACCATGGCCTTTGTCATCACCATGCTCCAGAATTCTTGTCATCACCATGTTCCATGACCGTGTCATCACAATGCTCCAGAATTCTTGTCATCACCATGTTCCATGACCATGTCATCACAATTCTCCATGGCCCTTCTCATCACAATGCTCCAGAATTCTTGTCATCACAATGTTCCATGACCGTGTCATCACAATGCACCATGGCCCTTGTCATCACAATGCTCCATAATTCTTGTCATCACAATGTTCCATGACCGTGTCATTAAAATGCTCCAGAATTCTTGTCATCACAATGTTCCATGACCATGTCATCACAATGCTCCATGGCCCTTGTCATCACAATTCTCCAGAATTCTTGTCATCACAATGTTCCATGACCGTGTCATCACAATGCTCCATGGCCCTTGTCATCACAATGCTCCAGAATTCTTGTCATCACAATGTTCCATGACCGTGTCATCACAATGCTCCATGGCCCTTGTCATCGCAATGCTCCAGAATTCTTGTCATCACAATGTTCCATGACCGTGTCATCAAAATGCTCCATGGCCCTTGTCATCACAATGCTCCAGAATTCTTGTCATCACAATGTTCCATGACCGTGTCATCACAATGCTACATAATTCTTGTCATCACAATGTTCCATGACCGTGTCATCACAATGCTCCATAATTCTTGTCATCACAATGTTCCATGACCGTGTCACCACAATGCTCCATGGCCCTTGTCATAACAATGCTCCAGAATTCTTCTCATCACAATTCTCCAGAATTCTTGTCATCACAATGTTCCATGACCGTGTCATCACAATGCTCCATGGCCCTTGTCATCACAATGCTCCAGAATTCTTGTCATCACAATGTTCCGTGACCGTGTCATCACAATGCTCCATAATTCTTGTCATCACAATGTTCCATGACCGTGTCATCACAATGCTCCATAATTCTTGTCATCACAATGTTCCATGACCGTGTCACCACAATGCTCCATGGCCCTTGTCATCACAATGCTCCAGAATTCTTGTCATCACAATATTCCATGACAGAGTCATCACAATGCTCCATGGCCCTTGTCATCACAATTCTCCAGAATTCTTGTCATCACAATGTTCCATGACTGTGTCATCACAATGCTCCATGGCCCTTGTCATCAAAATGCTCCAGAATTCTTGTCATCACAATGTTCCATGACCGTGTCATCACAATGCTCCATGGCCCTTGTCATCACAATGCTCCAGAATTCTTGTCATCACAATGTTCCATGACCGTGTCATCACAATGCTCCAGAATTCTTGTCATCACAATGTTCCATGACCGTGTCATCACAATGCTCCATAATTCTTGTCATCACAATGTTCCATGACCGTGTCACCACAATGCTCCACAATTCTTGTCATCACAATGTTCCATGACCGTGGCATCACAATGCTACATGACACTGGTCATCACAGTTCTCCATGACCTTTGACATCACAATGCTCTATATAGTTTTTCATGACAATTCTAAATGACCACTTTAATCAATTTGCTTGCTGACCATTTTCATCACATTTCTCTATTGTCATTACAATTCCCCATGACCCCTTTCTTCACAATGCTCCATGATGCCTGTCATCACAATGCTCAATGGCTTTTGTTATCACAATGCTCCAGGACCAGTTTCATCACAATACTCCATCCCACTTGTCATCACGGTGCACAATGAAACCTCTCATTACAATGCTCCGTGACACTTGTCATCACAATGCTCCATGGCCCTTGTCATCACAATGCTCCAGAATTCTTGTCATCACCATGTTCCATGACCATGTCATCACAATTCTCCATGGCCCTTCGCATCACAAGGCTCCAGAATTCTTGTCATCACAATGTTCCATGACCGTGTCATCACAATGCTCCATGGCCCTTTTCATCACAATGCTCCAGATTGCTTGTCATCACAATGTTCCATGACCGTGTCTTCACAATGCACCATGGCCCTTGTCATCAAAATGCTCCATAATTCTTGTTATCACAATGTTCCATGACCGTGTCATTAAAATGCTCCAGAATTCTTGTCATCACAATGTTCCATGACCATGTCATCACAATGTTCCATGACCGTGTCATAACAATGCTCCAGAATTCTTGTCATCACAAGGTTCCATGACCGTGTCACCACAATGCTCCATGGCCCTTGTCATCACATTACTCCAGAATTCTTGTCATCACAATATTCCATGACCGTGTCATCACAATGCTCCATGGCCCTTGTCATCACAATTCTCCAGAATTCTTGTCATCAAAATGTTCCATGACTGTGTCCTCACAATGCTCCATGGCCCTTGTCATCACAATGCTCCAGAATTCTTGTCATCACAATGTTCCATGACCGTGTCATCACAATGCTTCATAATTCTTGTCATCACAATGTTCCATGACCGTGTCACCACAATGCTCCACAATTCTTGTCATCACAATGTTCCATGACCGTGTCATCACAATGCTACATGACACTGGTCATCACAGTTCTCCATGACCTTTGCCATCACAATGCTCTATATAGTTTTTCATGACAATTCTAAATGACCACTTTAATCAATTTGCTTGCTGACCATTTTCATTACATTTCTCTATTGTCATTACAATTCCCCATGACCCCTTTCTTCACAATGCTCCATGATGCCTGTCATCACAATGCTCAATGGCTTTTGTTATCACAATGCTCCAGGACCAGTTTCATCACAATACTCCATCCCCCTTGTCATCACTGTGCACAATGAAACCTCTCATTACAATGCTCCGTGACACTTGTCATCACAATGCTCCATGGCCCTTGTCATCACAATGCTCCAGAATTCTTGTCATCACCATGTTCCATGACCATGTCATCACAATTCTCCATGGCCCTTCGCATCACAATGCTCCAGAATTCTTGTCATCACAATGTTCCATGACCGTGTCATCACAATGCTCCATGGCCCTTTTCATCACAATGCTCCAGATTGCTTGTCACCACATTGTTCCATGACCGTGTCATCACAAAGCACCATGGCCTTTGTCATCACCATGCTCCAGAATTCTTGTCATCACCATGTTCCATGACCGTGTCATCACAATGCTCCAGAATTCTTGTCATCACAATGTTCCATGACCGTGTCATCACAATGCTCCATGGCACTTTTCATCACAATGCTCCAGATTGCTTGTCATCACAATGTTCCAGGTCCGTGTCATCACAATGCACCATGGCCCTTGTCATCACAATGCTCCATAATTCTTGTCATCACAATGTTCCATGACCGTGTCATCACAATGCTCCAGAATTCTTGTCATCACAATGTTCCATGACCATGTCATCACAATGATCCATGGCCCTTGTCATCACAATTCTCCAGAATTCTTGTCATCACAATGTTCTATGACCGTGTCATCACAATGCTCCATGGCCCTTGTCATCACAATGCTCCAGAATTCTTGTCATCACAATGTTCCATGACCGTGTCATCACAATGCTCCATAATTCTTGTCATCACAATGTTCCATGACCGTGTCACCACAATGCTCCATGGCCCTTGTCATCACAATGCTCCAGAATTCTTGTCATCACAATATTCCATGACAGAGTCATCACAATGCTCCATGGCCCTTGTCATCACAATTCTCCAGAATTCTTGTCATCACAATGTTCCATGACTGTGTCATCACAATGCTCCATGGCCCTTGTCATCACAATGCTCCAGAATTCTTGTCATCACAATGTTCCATGACCGTGTCATCACAATGCTCCAGAATTCTTGTCATCACAATGTTCCATGACCGTGTCATCACAATGCTCCATAATTTTTGTCATCACAATGTTCCATGACCGTGTCACCACAATGCTCCACAATTCTTGTCATCACAATGTTCCATGACCGTGTCATCACAATGCTACATGACACTGGTCATCACAGTTCTCCATGACCTTTGCCATCACAATGCTCTATATAGTTTTTCATGACAATTCTAAATGACCACTTTAATCAATTTGCTTGCTGACCATTTTCATCACATTTCTCTATTGTCATTACAATTCCCCATGACCCCTTTCTTCACAATGCTCCATGATGCCTGTCATCACAATGCTCAATGGCTTTTGTTATCACAATGCTCCAGGACCAGTTTCATCACAATACTCCATCCCCCTTGTCATCACTGTGCACAATGAAACCTCTCATTACAATGCTCCGTGACACTTGTCATCACAATGCTCCATGGCCCTTGTCATCACAATGCTCCAGAATTCTTGTCATCACCATGTTCCATGACCATGTCATCACAATTCTCCATGGCCCTTCGCATCACAATGCTCCAGAATTCTTGTCATCACAATGTTCCATGACCGTGTCATCACAATGCTCCATGGCCCTTTTCATCACAATGCTCCAGATTGCTTGTCATCACATAGTTCCATGACCGTGTCATCACAAAGCACCATGGCCTTTGTCATCACCATGCTCCAGAATTCTTGTCATCACCATGTTCCATGACCGTGTCATCACAATGCTCCAGAATTCTTGTCATCACCATGTTCCATGACCATGTCATCACAATTCTCCATGGCCCTTCTCATCACAATGCTCCAGAATTCTTGTCATCACAATGTTCCATGACCGTGTCATCACAATGCTCCATAATTCTTGTCATCACAATGTTCCATGACCGTGTCACCACAATGCTCCATGGCCCTTGTCATCACAATGCTCCAGAATTCTTGTCATCACAATATTCCATGACAGAGTCATCACAATGCTCCATGGCCCTTGTCATCACAATTCTCCAGAATTCTTGTCATCACAATGTTCCATGACTGTGTCATCACAATGCTCCATGGCCCTTGTCATCACAATGCTCCAGAATTCTTGTCATCACAATGTTCCATGACCGTGTCATCACAATGCTCCAGAATTCTTGTCATCACAATGTTCCATGACCGTGTCATCACAATGCTCCATAATTTTTGTCATCACAATGTTCCATGACCGTGTCACCACAATGCTCCACAATTCTTGTCATCACAATGTTCCATGACCGTGTCATCACAATGCTACATGACACTGGTCATCACAGTTCTCCATGACCTTTGCCATCACAATGCTCTATATAGTTTTTCATGACAATTCTAAATGACCACTTTAATCAATTTGCTTGCTGACCATTTTCATCACATTTCTCTATTGTCATTACAATTCCCCATGACCCCTTTCTTCACAATGCTCCATGATGCCTGTCATCACAATGCTCAATGGCTTTTGTTATCACAATGCTCCAGGACCAGTTTCATCACAATACTCCATCCCCCTTGTCATCACTGTGCACAATGAAACCTCTCATTACAATGCTCCGTGACAATTGTCATCACAATGCTCCATGGCCCTTGTCATCACAATGCTCCAGAATTCTTGTCATCACCATGTTCCATGACCATGTCATCACAATTCTCCATGGCCCTTCGCATCACAATGCTCCAGAATTCTTGTCATCACAATGTTCCATGACCGTGTCATCACAATGCTCCATGGCCCTTTTCATCACAATGCTCCAGATTGCTTGTCATCACATAGTTCCATGACCGTGTCATCACAATGCACCATGGCCTTTGTCATCACCATGCTCCAGAATTCTTGTCATCACCATGTTCCATGACCATGTCATCACAATTCTCCATGGCCCTTCTCATCACAATGCTCCAGAATTCTTGTCATCACAATGTTCCATGACCGTGTCATCACAATGCTCCATAATTCTTGTCATCACAATGTTCCATGACCGTGTCACCACAATGCTCCATGGCCCTTGTCATCACAATGCTCCAGAATTCTTGTCATCACAATATTCCATGACAGAGTCATCACAATGCTCCATGGCCCTTGTCATCACAATTCTCCAGAATTCTTGTCATCACAATGTTCCATGACTGTGTCATCACAATGCTCCATGGCCCTTGTCATCACAATGCTCCAGAATTCTTGTCATCACAATGTTCCATGACCGTGTCATCACAATGCTCCAGAATTCTTGTCATCACAATGTTCCATGACCGTGTCATCACAATGCTCCATAATTTTTGTCATCACAATGTTCCATGACCGTGTCACCACAATGCTCCACAATTCTTGTCATCACAATGTTCCATGACCGTGGCATCACAATGCTACATGACACTGGTCATCACAGTTCTCCATGACCTTTGACATCACAATGCTCTATATAGTTTTTCATGACAATTCTAAATGACCACTTTAATCAATTTGCTTGCTGACCATTTTCATCACATTTCTCTATTGTCATTACAATTCCCCATGACCCCTTTCTTCACAATGCTCCATGATGCCTGTCATCACAATGCTCAATGGCTTTTGTTATCACAATGCTCCAGGACCAGTTTCATCACAATACTCCATCCCACTTGTCATCACGGTGCACAATGAAACCTCTCATTATAATGCTCCGTGACACTTGTCATCACAATGCTCCATGGCCCTTGTCATCACAATGCTCCAGAATTCTTTTCATCACCATGTTCCATGACCATGTCATCACAATTCTCCATGGCCCTTCGCATCACAATGCTCCAGAATTCTTGTCATCACAATGTTCCATGACCGTGTCATCACAATGCTCCATGGCCCTTTTCATCACAATGCTCCAGATTGCTTGTCATCACAATGTTCCATGACCGTGTCTTCACAATGCACCATGGCCCTTGTCATCACAATGCTCCATAATTCTTGTCATCACAATGTTCCATGACCGTGTCATTAAAATGCTCCAGAATTCTTGTCATCACAATGTTCCATGACGGTGTCATCACAATGCTCCATAATTCTTGTCATCACAATGTTCCATGACCGTGTCATCACAATGCTCCATAATTCTTGTCATCACAATGTTCCATGACCCTGTCATCACAATGCTCCACAATTCTTGTCATCACAATGTTCCATCACCGTGTCATCACAATGTTCCATGGCCCTTGTCATCACAATGCTCCAGAATTCTTGTCATCACAATGTTCCATGACCGTGTCATTACAATGCTCCATAATTCTTGTCATCACAATGTTCCATGACCGTGTCATCACAATGCTCCATAATTCTTGTCATCACAATGTTCCATGACCGTGTCATCACAATGCTCCACAATTCTTGTCATCACAATGTTCCATGACCGTGTCATCACAATGCTCCATGTCCCTTGTCATCACAATGCTCCAGAATTCTTGTCATCACAATGTTCCATGACTGTGTCATCACAATGCTCCATGGCCCTTGTCATCACAATTCTCCAGAATTCTTGTCATCACAATGATCCTTGACCGTGTCATCACAATGCTCCATGTCCCTTGTCATCACAATGCTCCAGAATTCTTGTCATCACAATGTTCCATGACCGTTTCATCACAATGCTCCATAATTCTTGTCATCACAATGTTCCATGACCGTGTCATCACAATGCTCCATAATCCTTGTCATCGCAATGTTCCATGTCCGTGTCATCACAATGCTACATGACACTGGTCATCACAGTTCTCCATGACCTTTGCCATCACAATGCTCTATATAGTTTTTCATGACAATTCTAAATGACCACTTTAATCAATTTGCTTGCTGACCATTTTCATCACATTTCTCTATTGTCATTACAATTCCCCATGACCCCTTTCTTCACAATGCGCCATGATGCCTGTCATCACAATGCTCAATGGCTTTTGTTATCACAATGCTCCAGGACCAGTTTCATCACAATACTCCATCCCACTTGTCATCACGGTGCACAATGAAACCTCTCATTACAATGCTCCGTGACACTTGTCATCACAATGCTCCATGGCCCTTGTCATCACAATGCTCCAGAATTCTTGTCATCACCATGTTCCATGACCATGTCATCACAATTCTCCATGCCCCTTCGCATCACAATGCTCCAGAATTCTTGTCATCAGAATGTTCCATGACCGTGTCATCACAATGCTCCATGGCCCTTGTCATCACAATGCTCCAGAATTCTTGTCATCACTATGTTCCATGACCATGTCATCACAATTCTCCATGGCCCTTCGCATCACAATGCTCCAGAATTCTTGTCATCACAATGTTCCATGACCGTGTCATCACAATGCTCCAGAATTCTTTTCATCACAATGCTCCAGAATTCTTGTCATCACAATGTTCCATGACCGTGTCATCACAATGCTCCATGGCCCTGGTCATCACAATGCTCCAGATTGCTTGTCATCACAAAGTTCCATGACCGTGTCATCAAAATGCACCATGGCCCTTGTCATCACAATGCTCCAGAATTCTTGTCATCACAGTGTTCCATGACCGTGTCATCAGAATGCTCCATGGCCCTTGTCATCACAATGCTCCAGAATTCTTTTCATCACAAGGTTCCATGACCGTGTCATCACAATGCTCCATAATTCTTGCCATCAAAATGTTCCATGACCGTGTCATCACAATGCTCCAGAATTCTTGTCATCACAATGTTCCATGACCATGTCATCACAATGCTCCAGAATTCTTGTCATCACAATGTTCCATGATCGTGTCATCACAATGCTCCATAATTCTTGTCATCACAATGTTCCATGACCCTGTCATCACAATGCTCCATAATTCTTGTCATCACAATGTTCCATGACCGTGTCACCACAATGCTCCACAATTCTTGTCATCACAATGTTCCATGACCGTGTCATCACAATGCTACATG
Organism: Balaenoptera acutorostrata; assembly: GCF_949987535.1. NCBI lineage: Eukaryota > Metazoa > Chordata > Mammalia > Artiodactyla > Balaenopteridae > Balaenoptera > Balaenoptera acutorostrata. The sequence continues at coordinate 18,297 of NW_026646198.1, forward strand.
ACACTGGTCATCGCAGTTCTCCCTGACCTTTGCCATCACAATGCTCTATATAGTTTTTCATGACAATTCTAAATGACCACTTTAATCAATTTGCTTGCTGACCATTTTCATCACATTTCTCTATTGTCATTACAATTCCCCATGACCCCTTTCTTCACAATGCTCCATGATGCCTGTCATCACAATGCTCAATGGCTTTTGTTATCACAATGCTCCAGGACCAGTTTCATCACAATACTCCATCCCACTTGTCATCATGGTGCACAATGAAACCACTCATTACAATGCTCCGTGACACTTGTCATCACAATGCTCCATGGCCCTTGTCATCACAATGCTCCTGAATTCTTGTCATCACCATGTTCCATGACCATGTCATCACAAATCTCCATGGCCCTTCGCATCACAATGCTCCAGAATTCTTGTCATCACCATGTTCCATGACCGTGTCATCACAATGCTCCATGGCCCTTGTCATCACAATGCTCCAGAATTCATGTCATCACAATGTTCCATGACCGTGTCATCACAATGCTCCATAATTCTTGTCATCACAATGTTCCGTGACCGTGTCATCACAATGCTCCATAATTCTTGTCATCACAATGTTCCATGACCGTGTCACCACAATGCTTCATGGCCCTTGTCATCACAATGCTCCAGAATTCTTGTCATCACAATATTCCATGACAGAGTCATCACAATGCTCCATGGCCCTTGTCATCACAATTCTCCAGAATTCTTGTCATCACAATGTTCCATGACTGTGTCATCACAATGCTCCATGGCCCTTGTCATCACAATGCTCCAGAATTCTGTCATCACAATGTTCCATGACCGTGTCATCACAATGCTCCAGAATTCTTGTCATCACAATGTTCCATGACCGTGTCATCACAATGCTCCATAATTTTTGTCATCACAATGTTCCATGACCGTGTCACCACAATGCTCCACAATTCTTGTCATCACAATGTTCCATGACCGTGGCATCACAATGCTACATGACACTGGTCATCACAGTTCTCCATGACCTTTGACATCACAATGCTCTATATAGTTTTTCATGACAATTCTAAATGACCACTTTAATCAATTTGCTTGCTGACCATTTTCATCATATTTCTCTATTGTCATTACAATTCCCCATGACCCCTTTCTTCACAATGCTCCATGATGCCTGTCATCACAATGCTCAATGGCTTTTGTTTTCACAATGCTCCAGGACCAGTTTCATCACAATACTCCATCCCACTTGTCATCACGGTGCACAATGAAACCTCTCATTATAATGCTCCGTGACACTTGTCATCACAATGCTCCATGGCCCTTGTCATCACAATGCTCCAGAATTCTTGTCATCACCATGTTCCATGACCATGTCATCACAATTCTCCATGGCCCTTCGCATCACAATGCTCCAGAATTCTTGTCATCACAATGTTCCATGACCGTGTCATCACAATGCTCCATGGCCCTTTTCATCACAATGCTCCAGATTGCTTGTCATCACAATGTTCCATGACCGTGTCATCACAATGCACCATGGCCCTTGTCATCACAATGCTCCATAATTCTTGTCATCACAATGTTCCATGACCGTGTCATTAAAATGCTCCAGAATTCTTGTCATCACAATGTTCCATGACCATGTCATCACAATGTTCCATGACCGTGTCATCACAATGCTCCAGAATTCTTGTCATCACAATATTCCATGACCGTGTCATCACAATGCTCCATGGCCCTTGTCATCACAATTCTCCAGAATTCTTGTCATCACAATGTTCCATCACTGTGTCATCACAATGCTCCATGGCCCTTGTCATCACAATGCTCCAGAATTCTTGTCATCACAATGTTCCATGACCGTGTCATCACAATGCTTCATAATTCTTGTCATCACAATGTTCCATGACCGTGTCACCACAATGCTCCACAATTCTTGTCATCACAATGTTCCATGACCGTGTCATCACAATGCTACATGACACTGGTCATCACAGTTCTCCATGACCTTTGCCATCACAATGCTCTATATAGTTTTTCATGACAATTCTAAATGACCACTTTAATCAATTTGCTTGCTGACCATTTTCATCACATTTCTCTATTGTCATTACAATTCCCCATGACCCCTTTCTTCACAATGCTCCATGATGCCTGTCATCACAATGCTCAATGGCTTTTGTTATCACAATGCTCCAGGACCAGTTTCATCACAATACTCCATCCCCCTTGTCATCACTGTGCACAATGAAACCTCTCATTACAATGCTCCGTGACACTTGTCATCACAATGCTCCATGGCCCTTGTCATCACAATGCTCCAGAATTCTTGTCATCACCATGTTCCATGACCATGTCATCACAATGCTCCATGGCCCTTGTCATCACAATGCTCCAGAATTCTTGTCATCACAATGTTCCATGACCGTGTCATCACAATGCTCCAGAATTCTTGTCATCACAATGTTCCATGACCGTGTCATCACAATGCTCCATAATTCTTGTCATCACAATGTTCCATGACCGTGTCACCACAATGCTCCACAATTCTTGTCATCACAATGTTCCATGACCGTGGCATCACAATGCTACATGACACTGGTCATCACAGTTCTCCATGACCTTTGACATCACAATGCTCTATATAGTTTTTCATGACAATTCTAAATGACCACTTTAATCAATTTGCTTGCTGACCATTTTCATCACATTTCTCTATTGTCATTACAATTCCCCATGACCCCTTTCTTCACAATGCTCCATGATGCCTGTCATCACAATGCTCAATGGCTTTTGTTATCACAATGCTCCAGGACCAGTTTCATCACAATACTCCATCCCACTTGTCATCACGGTGCACAATGAAACCTCTCATTATAATGCTCCGTGACACTTGTCATCAAAATGCTCCATGGCCCTTGTCATCACAATGCTCCAGAATTCTTGTCATCACCATGTTCCATGACCATGTCATCACAATTCTCCATGGCCCTTCGCATCACAATGCTCCAGAATTCTTGTCATCACAATGTTCCATGACCGTGTCATCACAATGCTCCATGGCCCTTTTCATCACAATGCTCCAGATTGCTTGTCATCACAATGTTCCATGACCGTGTCTTCACAATGCACCATGGCCCTTGTCATCACAATGCTCCATAATTCTTGTCATCACAATGTTCCATGACCGTGTCATTAAAATGCTCCAGAATTCTTGTCATCACAATGTTCCATGACCATGTCATCACAATGTTCCATGACCGTGTCATCACAATGCTCCAGAATTCTTGTCATCACAAGGTTCCATGACCGTGTCACCACAATGCTCCATGGCCCTTGTCATCACAATGCTCCAGAATTCTTGTCATCACAATATTCCATGACCGTGTCATCACAATGCTCCATGGCCCTTGTCATCACAATTCTCCAGAATTCTTGTCATCACAATGTTCCATCACTGTGTCATCACAATGCTCCATGGCCCTTGTCATCACAATGCTCCAGAATTCTTGTCATCACAATGTTCCATGACCGTGTCATCACAATGCTTCATAATTCTTGTCATCACAATGTTCCATGACCGTGTCACCACAATGCTCCACAATTCTTGTCATCACAATGTTCCATGACCGTGTCATCACAATGCTACATGACACTGGTCATCACAGTTCTCCATGACCTTTGCCATCACAATGCTCTATATAGATTTTCATGACAATTCTAAATGACCACTTTAATCAATTTGCTTGCTGACCATTTTCATCACATTTCTCTATTGTCATTACAATTCCCCATGACCCCTTTCTTCACAATGCTCCATGATGCCTGTCATCACAAAGCTCAATGGCTTTTGTTATCACAATGCTCCAGGACCAGTTTCATCACAATACTCCATCCCCCTTGTCATCACTGTGCACAATGAAACCTCTCATTACAATGCTCCGTGACACTTGTCATCACAATGCTCCATGGCCCTTGTCATCACAATGCTCCAGAATTCTTGTCATCACCTTGTTCCATGACCATGTCATCACAATTCTCCATGGCCCTTCGCATCACAATGCTCCAGAATTCTTGTCATCACAATGTTCCATGACCGTGTCATCACAATGCTCCATGGCCCTTTTCATCACAATGCTCCAGATTGCTTGTCATCACATAGTTCCATGACCGTGTCATCACAATGCACCATGGCCTTTGTCATCACCATGCTCCAGAATTCTTGTCATCACCATGTTCCATGACCGTGTCATCACAATGCTCCAGAATTCTTGTCATCACCATGTTCCATGACCATGTCATCACAATTCTCCATGGCCCTTCTCATCACAATGCTCCAGAATTCTTGTCATCACAATGTTCCATGACCGTGTCATCACAATGCACCATGGCCCTTGTCATCACAATGCTCCATAATTCTTGTCATCACAATGTTCCATGACCGTGTCATTAAAATGCTCCAGAATTCTTGTCATCACAATGTTCCATGACCATGTCATCACAATGCTCCATGGCCCTTGTCATCACAATTCTCCAGAATTCTTGTCATCACAATGTTCCATGACCGTGTCATCACAATGCTCCATGGCCCTTGTCATCACAATGCTCCAGAATTCTTGTCATCACAATGTTCCATGACCGTGTCATCACAATGCTCCATGGCCCTTGTCATCGCAATGCTCCAGAATTCTTGTCATCACAATGTTCCATGACCGTGTCATCAAAATGCTCCATGGCCCTTGTCATCACAATGCTCCAGAATTCTTGTCATCACAATGTTCCATGACCGTGTCATCACAATGCTACATAATTCTTGTCATCACAATGTTCCATGACCGTGTCATCACAATGCTCCATAATTCTTGTCATCACAATGTTCCATGACCGTGTCACCACAATGCTCCATGGCCCTTGTCATAACAATGCTCCAGAATTCTTCTCATCACAATTCTCCAGAATTCTTGTCATCACAATGTTCCATGACCGTGTCATCACAATGCTCCATGGCCCTTGTCATCACAATGCTCCAGAATTCTTGTCATCACAATGTTCCGTGACCGTGTCATCACAATGCTCCATAATTCTTGTCATCACAATGTTCCATGACCGTGTCATCACAATGCTCCATAATTCTTGTCATCACAATGTTCCATGACCGTGTCACCACAATGCTCCATGGCCCTTGTCATCACAATGCTCCAGAATTCTTGTCATCACAATATTCCATGACAGAGTCATCACAATGCTCCATGGCCCTTGTCATCACAATTCTCCAGAATTCTTGTCATCACAATGTTCCATGACTGTGTCATCACAATGCTCCATGGCCCTTGTCATCAAAATGCTCCAGAATTCTTGTCATCACAATGTTCCATGACCGTGTCATCACAATGCTCCATGGCCCTTGTCATCACAATGCTCCAGAATTCTTGTCATCACAATGTTCCATGACCGTGTCATCACAATGCTCCAGAATTCTTGTCATCACAATGTTCCATGACCGTGTCATCACAATGCTCCATAATTCTTGTCATCACAATGTTCCATGACCGTGTCACCACAATGCTCCACAATTCTTGTCATCACAATGTTCCATGACCGTGGCATCACAATGCTACATGACACTGGTCATCACAGTTCTCCATGACCTTTGACATCACAATGCTCTATATAGTTTTTCATGACAATTCTAAATGACCACTTTAATCAATTTGCTTGCTGACCATTTTCATCACATTTCTCTATTGTCATTACAATTCCCCATGACCCCTTTCTTCACAATGCTCCATGATGCCTGTCATCACAATGCTCAATGGCTTTTGTTATCACAATGCTCCAGGACCAGTTTCATCACAATACTCCATCCCACTTGTCATCACGGTGCACAATGAAACCTCTCATTACAATGCTCCGTGACACTTGTCATCACAATGCTCCATGGCCCTTGTCATCACAATGCTCCAGAATTCTTGTCATCACCATGTTCCATGACCATGTCATCACAATTCTCCATGGCCCTTCGCATCACAAGGCTCCAGAATTCTTGTCATCACAATGTTCCATGACCGTGTCATCACAATGCTCCATGGCCCTTTTCATCACAATGCTCCAGATTGCTTGTCATCACAATGTTCCATGACCGTGTCTTCACAATGCACCATGGCCCTTGTCATCAAAATGCTCCATAATTCTTGTTATCACAATGTTCCATGACCGTGTCATTAAAATGCTCCAGAATTCTTGTCATCACAATGTTCCATGACCATGTCATCACAATGTTCCATGACCGTGTCATCACAATGCTCCAGAATTCTTGTCATCACAAGGTTCCATGACCGTGTCACCACAATGCTCCATGGCCCTTGTCATCACATTACTCCAGAATTCTTGTCATCACAATATTCCATGACCGTGTCATCACAATGCTCCATGGCCCTTGTCATCACAATTCTCCAGAATTCTTGTCATCAAAATGTTCCATGACTGTGTCCTCACAATGCTCCATGGCCCTTGTCATCACAATGCTCCAGAATTCTTGTCATCACAATGTTCCATGACCGTGTCATCACAATGCTTCATAATTCTTGTCATCACAATGTTCCATGACCGTGTCACCACAATGCTCCACAATTCTTGTCATCACAATGTTCCATGACCGTGTCATCACAATGCTACATGACACTGGTCATCACAGTTCTCCATGACCTTTGCCATCACAATGCTCTATATAGTTTTTCATGACAATTCTAAATGACCACTTTAATCAATTTGCTTGCTGACCATTTTCATTACATTTCTCTATTGTCATTACAATTCCCCATGACCCCTTTCTTCACAATGCTCCATGATGCCTGTCATCACAATGCTCAATGGCTTTTGTTATCACAATGCTCCAGGACCAGTTTCATCACAATACTCCATCCCCCTTGTCATCACTGTGCACAATGAAACCTCTCATTACAATGCTCCGTGACACTTGTCATCACAATGCTCCATGGCCCTTGTCATCACAATGCTCCAGAATTCTTGTCATCACCATGTTCCATGACCATGTCATCACAATTCTCCATGGCCCTTCGCATCACAATGCTCCAGAATTCTTGTCATCACAATGTTCCATGACCGTGTCATCACAATGCTCCATGGCCCTTTTCATCACAATGCTCCAGATTGCTTGTCACCACATTGTTCCATGACCGTGTCATCACAAAGCACCATGGCCTTTGTCATCACCATGCTCCAGAATTCTTGTCATCACCATGTTCCATGACCGTGTCATCACAATGCTCCAGAATTCTTGTCATCACAATGTTCCATGACCGTGTCATCACAATGCTCCATGGCACTTTTCATCACAATGCTCCAGATTGCTTGTCATCACAATGTTCCAGGTCCGTGTCATCACAATGCACCATGGCCCTTGTCATCACAATGCTCCATAATTCTTGTCATCACAATGTTCCATGACCGTGTCATCACAATGCTCCAGAATTCTTGTCATCACAATGTTCCATGACCATGTCATCACAATGATCCATGGCCCTTGTCATCACAATTCTCCAGAATTCTTGTCATCACAATGTTCTATGACCGTGTCATCACAATGCTCCATGGCCCTTGTCATCACAATGCTCCAGAATTCTTGTCATCACAATGTTCCATGACCGTGTCATCACAATGCTCCATAATTCTTGTCATCACAATGTTCCATGACCGTGTCACCACAATGCTCCATGGCCCTTGTCATCACAATGCTCCAGAATTCTTGTCATCACAATATTCCATGACAGAGTCATCACAATGCTCCATGGCCCTTGTCATCACAATTCTCCAGAATTCTTGTCATCACAATGTTCCATGACTGTGTCATCACAATGCTCCATGGCCCTTGTCATCACAATGCTCCAGAATTCTTGTCATCACAATGTTCCATGACCGTGTCATCACAATGCTCCAGAATTCTTGTCATCACAATGTTCCATGACCGTGTCATCACAATGCTCCATAATTTTTGTCATCACAATGTTCCATGACCGTGTCACCACAATGCTCCACAATTCTTGTCATCACAATGTTCCATGACCGTGTCATCACAATGCTACATGACACTGGTCATCACAGTTCTCCATGACCTTTGCCATCACAATGCTCTATATAGTTTTTCATGACAATTCTAAATGACCACTTTAATCAATTTGCTTGCTGACCATTTTCATCACATTTCTCTATTGTCATTACAATTCCCCATGACCCCTTTCTTCACAATGCTCCATGATGCCTGTCATCACAATGCTCAATGGCTTTTGTTATCACAATGCTCCAGGACCAGTTTCATCACAATACTCCATCCCCCTTGTCATCACTGTGCACAATGAAACCTCTCATTACAATGCTCCGTGACACTTGTCATCACAATGCTCCATGGCCCTTGTCATCACAATGCTCCAGAATTCTTGTCATCACCATGTTCCATGACCATGTCATCACAATTCTCCATGGCCCTTCGCATCACAATGCTCCAGAATTCTTGTCATCACAATGTTCCATGACCGTGTCATCACAATGCTCCATGGCCCTTTTCATCACAATGCTCCAGATTGCTTGTCATCACATAGTTCCATGACCGTGTCATCACAAAGCACCATGGCCTTTGTCATCACCATGCTCCAGAATTCTTGTCATCACCATGTTCCATGACCGTGTCATCACAATGCTCCAGAATTCTTGTCATCACCATGTTCCATGACCATGTCATCACAATTCTCCATGGCCCTTCTCATCACAATGCTCCAGAATTCTTGTCATCACAATGTTCCATGACCGTGTCATCACAATGCTCCATAATTCTTGTCATCACAATGTTCCATGACCGTGTCACCACAATGCTCCATGGCCCTTGTCATCACAATGCTCCAGAATTCTTGTCATCACAATATTCCATGACCGTGTCATCACAATGCTCCATGGCCCTTTTCATCACAATGCTCCAGATTGCTTGTCATCACATAGTTCCATGACCGTGTCATCACAATGCACCATGGCCTTTGTCATCACCATGCTCCAGAATTCTTGTCATCACCATGTTCCATGACCATGTCATCACAATTCTCCATGGCCCTTCTCATCACAATGCTCCAGAATTCTTGTCATCACAATGTTCCATGACCGTGTCATCACAATGCTCCATAATTCTTGTCATCACAATGTTCCATGACCGTGTCACCACAATGCTCCATGGCCCTTGTCATCACAATGCTCCAGAATTCTTGTCATCACAATGTTCCATGACCGTGTCATCACAATGCTCCATGGCCCTTTTCATCACAATGCTCCAGATTGCTTGTCATCACAATGTTCCATGACCGTGTCTTCACAATGCACCATGGCCCTTGTCATCACAATGCTCCATAATTCTTGTCATCACAATGTTCCATGACCGTGTCATTAAAATGCTCCAGAATTCTTGTCATCACAATGTTCCATGACCATGTCATCACAATGTTCCATGACCGTGTCATCACAATGCTCCAGAATTCTTGTCATCACAAGGTTCCATGACCGTGTCACCACAATGCTCCATGGCACTTGTCATCACAATGCTCCAGAATTCTTGTCATCACAATATTCCATGACCGTGTCATCACAATGCTCCATGGCCCTTGTCATCACAATTCTCCAGAATTCTTGTCATCACAATGTTCCATCACTGTGTCATCACAATGCTCCATGGCCCTTGTCATCACAATGCTCCAGAATTCTTGTCATCACAATGTTCCATGACCGTGTCATCACAATGCTTCATAATTCTTGTCATCACAATGTTCCATGACCGTGTCACCACAATGCTCCACAATTCTTGTCATCACAATGTTCCATGACCGTGTCATCACAATGCTCCAGAATTCTTGTCATCACAAGGTTCCATGACCGTGTCACCACAATGCTCCATGGCCCTTGTCATCACATTACTCCAGAATTCTTGTCATCACAATATTCCATGACCGTGTCATCACAATGCTCCATGGCCCTTGTCATCACAATTCTCCAGAATTCTTGTCATCAAAATGTTCCATGACTGTGTCCTCACAATGCTCCATGGCCCTTGTCATCACAATGCTCCAGAATTCTTGTCATCACAATGTTCCATGACCGTGTCATCACAATGCTTCATAATTCTTGTCATCACAATGTTCCATGACCGTGTCACCACAATGCTCCACAATTCTTGTCATCACAATGTTCCATGACCGTGTCATCACAATGCTACATGACACTGGTCATCACAGTTCTCCATGACCTTTGCCATCACAATGCTCTATATAGTTTTTCATGACAATTCTAAATGACCACTTTAATCAATTTGCTTGCTGACCATTTTCATTACATTTCTCTATTGTCATTACAATTCCCCATGACCCCTTTCTTCACAATGCTCCATGATGCCTGTCATCACAATGCTCAATGGCTTTTGTTATCACAATGCTCCAGGACCAGTTTCATCACAATACTCCATCCCCCTTGTCATCACTGTGCACAATGAAACCTCTCATTACAATGCTCCGTGACACTTGTCATCACAATGCTCCATGGCCCTTGTCATCACAATGCTCCAGAATTCTTGTCATCACCATGTTCCATGACCATGTCATCACAATTCTCCATGGCCCTTCGCATCACAATGCTCCAGAATTCTTGTCATCACAATGTTCCATGACCGTGTCATCACAATGCTCCATGGCCCTTTTCAACACAATGCTCCAGATTGCTTGTCACCACATAGTTCCATGACCGTGTCATCACAAAGCACCATGGCCTTTGTCATCACCATGCTCCAGAATTCTTGTCATCACCATGTTCCATGACCGTGTCATCACAATGCTCCAGAATTCTTGTCATCACAATGTTCCATGACCGTGTCATCACAATGCTCCATGGCCCTTTTCATCACAATGCTCCAGATTGCTTGTCATCACAATGTTCCAGGACCGTGTCATCACAATGCACCATGGCCCTTGTCATCACAATGCTCCATAATTCTTGTCATCACAATGTTCCATGACCGTGTCATCACAATGCTCCAGAATTCTTGTCATCACAATGTTCCATGACCATGTCATCACAATGATCCATGGCCCTTGTCATCACAATTCTCCAGAATTCTTGTCATCACAATGTTCAATGACCGTGTCATCACAATGCTCCATGGCCCTTGTCATCACAATGCTCCAGAATTCTTGTCATCACAATGTTCCATGACCGTGTCATCACAATGCTCCATAATTCTTGTCATCACAATGATCCATGACCGTGTCATCACAATGCTCCATAATCCTTGTCATCACAATGTTCCATGACCGTGTCACCACAATGCTCCACAATTCTTGTCATCACAATGTTCCATGACCGTGTCATCACAATGCTACATGACACTGGTCATCACAGTTCTCCATGACCTTTGCCATCACAATGCTCTATATAGTTTTTCATGACAATTCTAAATGACCACTTTAATCAATTTGCTTGCTGACCATTTTCATCACATTTCTCTATTGTCATTACAATTCCCCATGACCCCTTTCTTCACAATGCTCCATGATGCCTGTCATCACAATGCTCAATGGCTTTTGTTATCACAATGCTCCAGGACCAGTTTCATCACAATACTCCATCCCCCTTGTCATCACTGTGCACAATGAAACCTCTCATTACAATGCTCCGTGACACTTGTCATCACAATGCTCCATGGCCCTTGTCATCACAATGCTCCAGAATTCTTGTCATCACCATGTTCCATGACCATGTCATCACAATTCTCCATGGCCCTTCGCATCACAATGCTCCAGAATTCTTGTCATCACAGTGTTCCATGACCATGTCATCACAATGCTCCATGGCCCTTTTCATCACAATGCTCCAGATTGCTTGTCATCACATAGTTCCATGACCGTGTCATCACAAAGCACCACGGCCTTTGTCATCACCATGCTCCAGAATTCTTGTCATCACCATGTTCCATGACCGTGTCATCACAATGCTCCAGAATTCTTGTCATCACCATGTTCCATGACCATGTCATCACAATTCTCCATGGCCCTTCTCATCACAATGCTCCAGAATTCTTGTCATCACAATGTTCCATGACCGTGTCATCACAATGCTCCATAATTCTTGTCATCACAATGTTCCATGACCGTGTCACCACAATGCTCCATGGCCCTTGTCATCACAATGCTCCAGAATTCTTGTCATCACAATATTCCACGACAGAGTCATCACAATGCTCCATGGCCCTTGTCATCACAATTCTCCAGAATTCTTGTCATCACAATGTTCCATGACTGTGTCATCACAATGCTCCATGGCCCTTGTCATCACAATGCTCCAGAATTCTTGTCATCACAATGTTCCATGACCGTGTCATCACAATGCTCCAGAATTCTTGTCATCACAATGTTCCATGACCGTGTCATCACAATGCTCCATAATTTTTGTCATCACAATGTTCCATGACCGTGTCACCACAATGCTCCACAATTCTTGTCATCACAATGTTCCATGACCGTGGCATCACAATGCTACATGACACTGGTCATCACAGTTCTCCATGACCTTTGACATCACAATGCTCTATATAGTTTTTCATGACAATTCTAAATGACCACTTTAATCAATTTGCTTGCTGACCATTTTCATCACATTTCTCTATTGTCATTACAATTCCCCATGACCCCTTTCTTCACAATGCTCCATGATGCCTGTCATCACAATGCTCAATGGCTTTTGTTATCACAATGCTCCAGGACCAGTTTCATCACAATACTCCATCCCACTTGTCATCACGGTGCACAATGAAACCTCTCATTATAATGCTCCGTGACACTTGTCATCACAATGCTCCATGGCCCTTGTCATCACAATGCTCCAGAATTCTTGTCATCACCATGTTCCATGACCATGTCATCACAATTCTCCATGGCCCTTCGCATCACAATGCTCCAGAATTCTTGTCATCACAATGTTCCATGACCGTGTCATCACAATGCTCCATGGCCCTTTTCATCACAATGCTCCAGATTGCTTGTCATCACAATGTTCCATGACCGTGTCTTCACAATGCACCATGGCCCTTGTCATCACAATGCTCCATAATTCTTGTCATCACAATGTTCCATGACCGTGTCATTAAAATGATCCAGAATTCTTGTCATCACAATGTTCCATGACCATGTCATCACAATGTTCCATGACCGTGTCATCACAATGCTCCAGAATTCTTGTCATCACAAGGTTCCATGACCGTGTCACCACAATGCTCCATGGCACTTGTCATCACAATGCTCCAGAATTCTTGTCATCACAATATTCCATGACCGTGTCATCACAATGCTCCATGGCCCTTGTCATCACAATTCTCCAGAATTCTTGTCATCACAATGTTCCATCACTGTGTCATCACAATGCTCCATGGCCCTTGTCATCACAATGCTCCAGAATTCTTGTCATCACAATGTTCCATGACCGTGTCATCACAATGCTTCATAATTCTTGTCATCACAATGTTCCATGACCGTGTCACCACAATGCTCCACAATTCTTGTCATCACAATGTTCCATGACCGTGTCATCACAATGCTACATGACATTGGTCATCACAGTTCTCCATGACCTTTGCCATCACAATGCTCTATATAGATTTTCATGACAATTCTAAATGACCACTTTAATCAATTTGCTTGCTGACCATTTTCATCACATTTCTCTATTGTCATTACAATTCCCCATGACCCCTTTCTTCACAATGCTCCATGATGCCTGTCATCACAATGCTCAATGGCTTTTGTTATCACAATGCTCCAGGACCAGTTTCATCACAATACTCCATCCCCCTTGTCATCACTGTGCACAATGAAACCTCTCATTACAATGCTCCGTGACACTTGTCATCACAATGCTCCATGGCCCTTGTCATCACAATGCTCCAGAATTCTTGTCATCACCATGTTCCATGACCATGTCATCACAATTCTCCATGGCCCTTCGCATCACAATGCTCCAGAATTCTTGTCATCACAATGTTCCATGACCGTGTCATCACAATGCTCCATGGCCCTTTTCATCACAATGCTCCAGATTGCTTGTCATCACATAGTTCCATGACCGTGTCATCACAATGCACCATGGCCTTTGTCATCACCATGCTCCAGAATTCTTGTCATCACCATGTTCCATGACCGTGTCATCACAATGCTCCAGAATTCTTGTCATCACCATGTTCCATGACCATGTCATCACAATTCTCCATGGCCCTTCTCATCACAATGCTCCAGAATTCTTGTCATCACAATGTTCCATGACCGTGTCATCACAATGCACCATGGCCCTTGTCATCACAATGCTCCATAATTCTTGTCATCACAATGTTCCATGACCATGTCATTAAAATGCTCCAGAATTCTTGTCATCACAATGTTCCATGACCATGTCATCACAATGCTCCATGGCCCTTGTCATCACAATTCTCCAGAATTCTTGTCATCACAATGTTCCATGACCGTGTCATCACAATGCTCCATGGCCCTTGTCATCACAATGCTCCAGAATTCTTGTCATCACAATGTTCCATGACCGTGTCATCACAATGCTCCATGGCCCTTGTCATCGCCATGCTCCAGAATTCTTGTCATCACAATGTTCCATGACCGTGTCATCAAAATGCTCCATGGCCCTTGTCATCACAATGCTCCAGAATTCTTGTCATCACAATGTTCCATGACCGTGTCATCACAATGCTACATAATTCTTGTCATCACAATGTTCCATGACCGTGTCATCACAATGCTCCATAATTCTTGTCATCACAATGTTCCATGACCGTGTCACCACAATGCTCCATGGCCCTTGTCATAACAATGCTCCAGAATTCTTCTCATCACAATTCTCCAGAATTCTTGTCATCACAATGTTCCATGACTGTGTCATCACAATGCTCCATGGCCCTTGTCATCACAATGCTCCAGAATTCTTGTCATCACAATGTTCCGTGACCGTGTCATCACAATGCTCCATAATTCTTGTCATCACAATGTTCCATGACCGTGTCATCACAATGCTCCATAATTCTTGTCATCACAATGTTCCATGACCGTGTCATCACAATGCTCCATAATTCTTGTCATCACAATGTTCCATGACCGTGTCACCACAATGCTCCACAATTCTTGTCATCACAATGTTCCATGACCGTGGCATCACAATGCTACATGACACTGGTCATCACAGTTCTCCATGACCTTTGACATCACAATGCTCTATATAGTTTTTCATGACAATTCTAAATGACCACTTTAATCAATTTGCTTGCTGACCATTTTCATCACATTTCTCTATTGTCATTACAATTCCCCATGACCCCTTTCTTCACAATGCTCCATGATGCCTGTCATCACAATGCTCAATGGCTTTTGTTATCACAATGCTCCAGGACCAGTTTCATCACAATACTCCATCCCACTTGTCATCACGGTGCACAATGAAACCTCTCATTACAATGCTCCGTGACACTTGTCATCACAATGCTCCATGGCCCTTGTCATCACAATGCTCCAGAATTCTTGTCATCACCATGTTCCATGACCATGTCATCACAATTCTCCATGGCCCTTCGCATCACAAGGCTCCAGAATTCTTGTCATCACAATGTTCCATGACCGTGTCATCACAATCCTCCATGGCCCTTTTCATCACAATGCTCCAGATTGCTTGTCATCACAATGTTCCATGACCGTGTCTTCACAATGCACCATGGCCCTTGTCATCACAATTCTCCAGAATTCTTGTCATCACAATGTTCCATGACCGTGTCATCACAATGCTACATGACATTGGTCATCACAGTTCTCCATGACCTTTGCCATCACAATGCTCTATATAGATTTTCATGACAATTCTAAATGACCACTTTAATCAATTTGCTTGCTGACCATTTTCATCACATTTCTCTATTGTCATTACAATTCCCCATGACCCCTTTCTTCACAATGCTCCATGATGCCTGTCATCACAATGCTCAATGGCTTTTGTTATCACAATGCTCCAGGACCAGTTTCATCACAATACTCCATCCCCCTTGTCATCACTGTGCACAATGAAACCTCTCATTACAATGCTCCGTGACACTTGTCATCACAATGCTCCATGGCCCTTGTCATCACAATGCTCCAGAATTCTTGTCATCACCATGTTCCATGACCATGTCATCACAATTCTCCATGGCCCTTCGCATCACAATGCTCCAGAATTCTTGTCATCACAATGTTCCATGACCGTGTCATCACAATGCTCCATGGCCCTTTTCATCACAATGCTCCAGATTGCTTGTCATCACATAGTTCCATGACCGTGTCATCACAATGCACCATGGCCTTTGTCATCACCATGCTCCAGAATTCTTGTCATCACCATGTTCCATGACCGTGTCATCACAATGCTCCAGAATTCTTGTCATCACCATGTTCCATGACCATGTCATCACAATTCTCCATGGCCCTTCTCATCACAATGCTCCAGAATTCTTGTCATCACAATGTTCCATGACCGTGTCATCACAATGCACCATGGCCCTTGTCATCACAATGCTCCATAATTCTTGTCATCACAATGTTCCATGACCGTGTCATTAAAATGCTCCAGAATTCTTGTCATCACAATGTTCCATGACCATGTCATCACAATGCTCCATGGCCCTTGTCATCACAATTCTCCAGAATTCTTGTCATCACAATGTTCCATGACCGTGTCATCACAATGCTCCATGGCCCTTGTCATCACAATGCTCCAGAATTCTTGTCATCACAATGTTCCATGACCGTGTCATCACAATGCTCCATGGCCCTTGTCATCGCAATGCTCCAGAATTCTTGTCATCACAATGTTCCATGACCGTGTCATCAAAATGCTCCATGGCCCTTGTCATCACAATGCTCCAGAATTCTTGTCATCACAATGTTCCATGACCGTGTCATCACAATGCTACATAATTCTTGTCATCACAATGTTCCATGACCGTGTCATCACAATGCTCCATAATTCTTGTCATCACAATGTTCCATGACCGTGTCACCACAATGCTCCATGGCCCTTGTCATAACAATGCTCCAGAATTCTTCTCATCACAATTCTCCAGAATTCTTGTCATCACAATGTTCCATGACCGTGTCATCACAATGCTCCATGGCCCTTGTCATCACAATGCTCCAGAATTCTTGTCATCACAATGTTCCGTGACCGTGTCATCACAATGCTCCATAATTCTTGTCATCACAATGTTCCATGACCGTGTCATCACAATGCTCCATAATTCTTGTCATCACAATGTTCCATGACCGTGTCACCACAATGCTCCATGGCCCTTGTCATCACAATGCTCCAGAATTCTTGTCATCACAATATTCCATGACAGAGTCATCACAATGCTCCATGGCCCTTGTCATCACAATTCTCCAGAATTCTTGTCATCACAATGTTCCATGACTGTGTCATCACAATGCTCCATGGCCCTTGTCATCAAAATGCTCCAGAATTCTTGTCATCACAATGTTCCATGACCGTGTCATCACAATGCTCCATGGCCCTTGTCATCACAATGCTCCAGAATTCTTGTCATCACAATGTTCCATGACCGTGTCATCACAATGCTCCAGAATTCTTGTCATCACAATGTTCCATGACCGTGTCATCACAATGCTCCATAATTCTTGTCATCACAATGTTCCATGACCGTGTCACCACAATGCTCCACAATTCTTGTCATCACAATGTTCCATGACCGTGGCATCACAATGCTACATGACACTGGTCATCACAGTTCTCCATGACTTTTGACATCACAATGCTCTATATAGTTTTTCATGACAATTCTAAATGACCACTTTAATCAATTTGCTTGCTGACCATTTTCATCACATTTCTCTATTGTCATTACAATTCCCCATGACCCCTTTCTTCACAATGCTCCATGATGCCTGTCATCACAATGCTCAATGGCTTTTGTTATCACAATGCTCCAGGACCAGTTTCATCACAATACTCCATCCCACTTGTCATCACGGTGCACAATGAAACCTCTCATTACAATGCTCCGTGACACTTGTCATCACAATGCTCCATGGCCCTTGTCATCACAATGCTCCAGAATTCTTGTCATCACCATGTTCCATGACCATGTCATCACAATTCTCCATGGCCCTTCGCATCACAAGGCTCCAGAATTCTTGTCATCACAATGTTCCATGACCGTGTCATCACAATGCTCCATGGCCCTTTTCATCACAATGCTCCAGATTGCTTGTCATCACAATGTTCCATGACCGTGTCTTCACAATGCACCATGGCCCTTGTCATCACAATTCTCCAGAATTCTTGTCATCACAATGTTCCATGACCGTGTCATCACAATGCTCCATGGCCCTTGTCATCACAATGCTCCAGAATTCTTGTCATCACAATGTTCCATGACCGTGTCATCACAATGCTCCATGGCCCTTGTCATCGCAATGCTCCAGAATTCTTGTCATCACAATGTTCCATGACCGTGTCATCAAAATGCTCCATGGCCCTTGTCATCACAATGCTCCAGAATTCTTGTCATCACAATGTTCCATGACCGTGTCATCACAATGCTACATAATTCTTGTCATCACAATGTTCCATGACCGTGTCATCACAATGCTCCATAATTCTTGTCATCACAATGTTCCATGACCGTGTCACCACAATGCTCCATGGCCCTTGTCATAACAATGCTCCAGAATTCTTCTCATCACAATTCTCCAGAATTCTTGTCATCACAATGTTCCATGACCGTGTCATCACAATGCTCCATGGCCCTTGTCATCACAATGCTCCAGAATTCTTGTCATCACAATGTTCCGTGACCGTGTCATCACAATGCTCCATAATTCTTGTCATCACAATGTTCCATGACCGTGTCATCACAATGCTCCATAATTCTTGTCATCACAATGTTCCATGACCGTGTCACCACAATGCTCCATGGCCCTTGTCATCACAATGCTCCAGAATTCTTGTCATCACAATATTCCATGACAGAGTCATCACAATGCTCCATGGCCCTTGTCATCACAATTCTCCAGAATTCTTGTCATCACAATGTTCCATGACTGTGTCATCACAATGCTCCATGGCCCTTGTCATCAAAATGCTCCAGAATTCTTGTCATCACAATGTTCCATGACCGTGTCATCACAATGCTCCATGGCCCTTGTCATCACAATGATCCAGAATTTTTGTCATCACAATGTTCCATGACCGTGTCATCACAATGCTCCAGAATTCTTGTCATCACAATGTTCCATGACCGTGTCATCACAATGCTCCATAATTCTTGTCATCACAATGTTCCATGACCGTGTCACCACAATGCTCCACAATTCTTGTCATCACAATGTTCCATGACCGTGGCATCACAATGCTACATGACACTGGTCATCACAGTTCTCCATGACCTTTGACATCACAATGCTCTATATAGTTTTTCATGACAATTCTAAATGACCACTTTAATCAATTTGCTTGCTGACCATTTTCATCACATTTCTCTATTGTCATTACAATTCCCCATGACCCCTTTCTTCACAATGCTCCATGATGCCTGTCATCACAATGCTCAATGGCTTTTGTTATCACAATGCTCCAGGACCAGTTTCATCACAATACTCCATCCCACTTGTCATCACGGTGCACAATGAAACCTCTCATTACAATGCTCCGTGACACTTGTCATCACAATGCTCCATGGCCCTTGTCATCACAATGCTCCAGAATTCTTGTCATCACCATGTTCCATGACCATGTCATCACAATTCTCCATGGCCCTTCGCATCACAAGGCTCCAGAATTCTTGTCATCACAATGTTCCATGACCGTGTCATCACAATGCTCCATGGCCCTTTTCATCACAATGCTCCAGATTGCTTGTCATCACAATGTTCCATGACCGTGTCTTCACAATGCACCATGGCCCTTGTCATCACAATGCTCCATAATTCTTGTTATCACAATGTTCCATGACCGTGTCATTAAAATGCTCCAGAATTCTTGTCATCACAATGTTCCATGACCATGTCATCACAATGTTCCATGACCGTGTCATCACAATGCTCCAGAATTCTTGTCATCACAAGGTTCCATGACCGTGTCACCACAATGCTCCATGGCCCTTGTCATCACAATACTCCAGAATTCTTGTCATCACAATATTCCATGACCGTGTCATCACAATGCTCCATTGCCCTTGTCATCACAATTCTCCAGAATTCTTGTCATCACAATGTTCCATGACTGTGTCCTCACAATGCTCCATGGCCCTTGTCATCACAATGCTCCAGAATTCTTGTCATCACAATGTTCCATGACCGTGTCATCACAATGCTTCATAATTCTTGTCATCACAATGTTCCATGACCGTGTCACCACAATGCTCCACAATTCTTGTCATCACAATGTTCCATGACCGTGTCATCACAATGCTACATGACACTGGTCATCACAGTTCTCCATGACCTTTGCCATCACAATGCTCTATATAGTTTTTCATGACAATTCTAAATGACCACTTTAATCAATTTGCTTGCTGACCATTTTCATTACATTTCTCTATTGTCATTACAATTCCCCATGACCCCTTTCTTCACAATGCTCCATGATGCCTGTCATCACAATGCTCAATGGCTTTTGTTATCACAATGCTCCAGGACCAGTTTCATCACAATACTCCATCCCCCTTGTCATCACTGTGCACAATGAAACCTCTCATTACAATGCTCCGTGACACTTGTCATCACAATGCTCCATGGCCCTTGTCATCACAATGCTCCAGAATTCTTGTCATCACCATGTTCCATGACCATGTCATCACAATTCTCCATGGCCCTTCGCATCACAATGCTCCAGAATTCTTGTCATCACAATGTTCCATGACCGTGTCATCACAATGCTCCATGGCCCTTTTCATCACAATGCTCCAGATTGCTTGTCACCACATAGTTCCATGACCGTGTCATCACAAAGCACCATGGCCTTTGTCATCACCATGCTCCAGAATTCTTGTCATCACCATGTTCCATGACCGTGTCATCACAATGCTCCAGAATTCTTGTCATCACAATGTTCCATGACCGTGTCATCACAATGCTCCATGGCCCTTTTCATCACAATGCTCCAGATTGCTTGTCATCACAATGTTCCAGGACCGTGTCATCACAATGCACCATGGCCCTTGTCATCACAATGCTCCATAATTCTTGTCATCACAATGTTCCATGACCGTGTCATCACAATGCTCCAGAATTCTTGTCATCACAATGTTCCATGACCATGTCATCACAATGATCCATGGCCCTTGTCATCACAATTCTCCAGAATTCTTGTCATCACAATGTTCTATGACCGTGTCATCACAATGCTCCATGGCCCTTGTCATCACAATGCTCCAGAATTCTTGTCATCACAATGTTCCATGACCGTGTCATCACAATGCTCCATAATTCTTGTCATCACAATGTTCCATGACCGTGTCATCACATTGCTCCATAATCCTT
Organism: Balaenoptera acutorostrata; assembly: GCF_949987535.1. NCBI lineage: Eukaryota > Metazoa > Chordata > Mammalia > Artiodactyla > Balaenopteridae > Balaenoptera > Balaenoptera acutorostrata. The sequence continues at coordinate 39,923 of NW_026646198.1, forward strand.
GTCATCACAATGTTCCATGACCGTGTCACCACAATGCTCCACAATTCTTGTCATCACAATGTTCCATGACCGTGTCATCACAATGCTACATGACACTGGTCATCACAGTTCTCCATGACCTTTGCCATCACAATGCTCTATATAGTTTTTCATGACAATTCTAAATGACCACTTTAATCAATTTGCTTGCTGACCATTTTCATCACATTTCTCTATTGTCATTACAATTCCCCATGACCCCTTTCTTCACAATGCTCCATGATGCCTGTCATCACAATGCTCAATGGCTTTTGTTATCACAATGCTCCAGGACCAGTTTCATCACAATACTCCATCCCCCTTGTCATCACTGTGCACAATGAAACCTCTCATTACAATGCTCCGTGACACTTGTCATCACAATGCTCCATGGCCCTTGTCATCACAATGCTCCAGAATTCTTGTCATCACCATGTTCCATGACCATGTCATCACAATTCTCCATGGCCCTTCGCATCACAATGCTCCAGAATTCTTGTCATCACAATGTTCCATGACCGTGTCATCACAATGCTCCATGGCCCTTTTCATCACAATGCTCCAGATTGCTTGTCATCACATAGTTCCATGACCGTGTCATCACAAAGCACCATGGCCTTTGTCATCACCATGCTCCAGAATTCTTGTCATCACCATGTTCCATGACCGTGTCATCACAATGCTCCAGAATTCTTGTCATCACAATGTTTCATGACCGTGTCATCACAATGCTCCATGGCCCTTTTCATCACAATGCTCCAGATTGCTTGTCATCACAATGTTCCATGACCGTGTCATCACAATGCACCATGGCCCTTGTCATCACAATGCTCCATAATTCTTGTCATCACAATGATCCATGACCGTGTCATTAAAATGCTCCAGAATTCTTGTCATCACAATGTTCCATGACCATGTCATCACAATGATCCATGGCCCTTGTCATCACAATTCTCCAGAATTCTTGTCATCACAATGTTCTATGACCGTGTCATCACAATGCTCCATGGCCCTTGTCATCACAATGCTCCAGAATTCTTGTCATCACAATGTTCCATGACCGTGTCATCACAATGCTCCATAATTCTTGTCATCACAATGTTCCATGACCGTGTCATCACAATGCTCCATAATCCTTGTCATCACAATGTTCCATGACCGTGTCACCACAATGCTCCACAATTCTTGTCATCACAATGTTCCATGACCGTGTCATCACAATGCTACATGACACTGGTCATCACAGTTCTCCATGACCTTTGCCATCACAATGCTCTATATAGTTTTTCATGACAATTCTAAATGACCACTTTAATCAATTTGCTTGCTGACCATTTTCATCACATTTCTCTATTGTCATTACAATTCCCCATGACCCCTTTCTTCACAATGCTCCATGATGCCTGTCATCATAATGCTCAATGGCTTTTGTTATCACAATGCTCCAGGACCAGTTTCATCACAATACTCCATCCCCCTTGTCATCACGGTGCACAATGAAACCTCTCATTACAATGCTCCGTGACACTTGTCATCACAATGCTCCATGGCCCTTGTCATCACAATGCTCCAGAATTCTTGTCATCACCATGTTCCATGATCATGTCATCACAATTCTCCATGGCCCTTCGCATCACAATGCTCCAGAATTCTTGTCATCACAATGTTCCATGACCGTGTCATCACAATGCTCCATGGCCCTGTTCATCACAATGCTCCAGATTGCTTGTCATCACAAAGTTCCATGACCGTGTCATCACAATGCACCATTGCCTTTGTCATCACCATGCTCCAGAATTCTTGTCATCACAATGTTCCATGACCGTTTCATCACAATGCTCCAGAATTCTTGTCATCACCATGTACCATGACCATGTCATCACAATTCTCCATGGCCCTTCTCATCACAATGCTCCAGAATTCTTGTCATCACAATGTTCCATGACCGTGTCATCACAATGCTCCATGGCCCTTTTCATTACAATGCTCCAGATTGCTTGTCATCACAATGTTCCATGACCGTGTCATCACAATGCACCATGGCCCTTGTCATCACAATGCTCATTAATTCTTGTCATCACAATGTTCCATGACCGTGTCATTAAAATGCTCCACAATTCTTGTCATCACAATGTTCCATGACCATGTCATCACAATGCTCCATGGCCCTTGACATCAAAATTCTCCAGAATTCTTGTCATCACAATGTTCCATGACCGTGTCATCACAATGCTCCATGTCCCTTGTCATCACAATGCTCCAGAATTCTTGTCATCACAATGTTCCATGACCGTGTCATCACAATGCTCCATGGCCCTTGTCATCACAATGCTCCAGAATTCTTGTCATCACAATGTTTCATGACCGTGTCATCACAATGCTCCATGGCCCTTGTCATCACAATGCTCCAGAATTCTTGTCATCACAATGTTCCATGACCGTTTCTTCACAATGCTCCAGAATTCTTGTCATCACAATGTTCCATGACCCTGTCATCACAATGCTCCATGGCCCTTTTCATCACAATGCTCCAGATTGCTTGTCATCACAATGTTCCATGACCGTGTCATCACAATGCACCATGGCCCTTGTCATCACAATGCTCCATAATTCTTGTCATCACAATGTTGCATGACCGTGTCATTAAAATGCTCCAGAATTCTTGTCATCACAATGTTCCATGACCATGTCATAACAATGCTCCATGGCCCTTGACATCACAATTCTCCAGAATTCTTGTCATCACAATGTTCCATGACCGTGTCATCACAATGCTCCATGTCCCTTGTCATCACAATGCTCCAGAATTCTTGTCATCACAATGTTCCATGACCGTGTCATCACAATGCTCCATGGCCCTTGTCATCACAATGCTCCAGAATTCTTGTCATCACAATGTTCCATGACCGTTTCATCACAATGCTCCAGAATTCTTGTCATCACCATGTACCATGACCATGTCATCACAATTCTCCATGGCCCTTCTCTTCACAATGCTCCAGAATTCTTGTCATCACAATGTTCCATGACCCTGTCATCACAATGCTCCATGGCCCTTTTCATCACAATGCTCCAGATTGCTTGTCATCACAATGTTCCATGACCGTGTCATCACAATGCTCCATGGCCCTTGTCATCACAATGCTCCAGAATTCTTGTCATCACAATGTTTCATGACCGTGTCATCACAATGCTCCATGGCCCTTGTCATCACAATGCTCCAGAATTCTTGTCATCACAATGTTCCATGACCGTGTCATCACAATGCTCCATAATTCTTGTCATCACAATGTTCCATGACCATGTCATCACAATGCTCCATAATTCTTGTCATCACAATGTTCCATGACCCTGTCATCACAATGCTCCACAATTCTTGTCATCACAATGTTCCATCACCGTGTCATCACAATGTTCCTTGGCCCTTGTCATCACAATGCTCCAGAATTCTTGTCATCACAATGTTCCATGACCGTGTCATCACAATGCTCCATAATTCTTGTCATCACAATGTTCCATGACCGTGTCATCACAATGCTCCATAATCCTTGTCATCACAATGTTCCATGACCGTGTCACCACAATGCTCCACAATTCTTGTCATCACCATGTTCCATGACCGTGTCATCACAATGCTCCATGGCCCTTGTCATCACAATGCTCCAGAATTCATGTCATCACAATGTTCCATGACCGTGTCATCACAATGCTCCATAATTCTTGTCATCACAATGTTCCGTGACCGTGTCATCACAATGCTCCATAATTCTTGTCATCACAATGTTCCATGACCGTGTCATCACAATGCTCCATAATTCTTGTCATCACAATGTTCCATGACCGTGTCACCACAATGCTTCATGGCCCTTGTCATCACAATGCTCCAGAATTCTTGTCATCACAATATTCCATGACAGAGTCATCACAATGCTCCATGGCCCTTGTCATCACAATTCTCCAGAATTCTTGTCATCACAATGTTCCATGACTGTGTCATCACAATGCTCCATGGCCCTTGTCATCACAATGCTCCAGAATTCTTGTCATCACAATGTTCCATGACCGTGTCATCACAATGCTCCAGAATTCTTGTCATCACAATGTTCCATGACCGTGTCATCACAATGCTCCATAATTTTTGTCATCACAATGTTCCATGACCGTGTCACCACAATGCTCCACAATTCTTGTCATCACAATGTTCCATGACCGTGGCATCATAATGCTACATGACACTGGTCATCACAGTTCTCCATGACCTTTGACATCACAATGCTCTATATAGTTTTTCATGACAATTCTAAATGACCACTTTAATCAATTTGCTTGCTGACCATTTTCATCACATTTCTCTATTGTCATTACAATTCCCCATGACCCCTTTCTTCACAATGCTCCATGATGCCTGTCATCACAATGCTCAATGGCTTTTGTTTTCACAATGCTCCAGGACCAGTTTCATCACAATACTCCATCCCACTTGTCATCACGGTGCACAATGAAACCTCTCATTATAATGCTCCGTGACACTTGTCATCACAATGCTCCATGGCCCTTGTCATCACAATGCTCCAGAATTCTTGTCATCACCATGTTCCATGACCATGTCATCACAATTCTCCATGGCCCTTCGCATCACAATGCTCCAGAATTCTTGTCATCACAATGTTCCATCACTGTGTCATCACAATGCTCCATGGCCCTTTTCATCACAATGCTCCAGATTGCTTGTCATCACAATGTTCCATGACCGTGTCTTCACAATGCACCATGGCCCTTGTCATCACAATGCTCCATAATTCTTGTCATCACAATGTTCCATGACCGTGTCATTAAAATGCTCCAGAATTCTTGTCATCACAATGTTCCATGACCATGTCATCACAATGTTCCATGACCGTGTCATCACAATGCTCCAGAATTCTTGTCATCACAATATTCCATGACCGTGTCATCACAATGCTCCATGGCCCTTGTCATCACAATTCTCCAGAATTCTTGTCATCACAATGTTCCATCACTGTGTCATCACAAAGCTCCATGGCCCTTGTCATCACAATGCTCCAGAATTCTTGTCATCACAATGTTCCATGACCGTGTCATCACAATGCTTCATAATTCTTGTCATCACAATGTTCCATGACCGTGTCACCACAATGCTCCACAATTCTTGTCATCACACTGTTCCATGACCGTGTCATCACAATGCTACATGACACTGGTCATCACAGTTCTCCATGACCTTTGCCATCACAATGCTCTATATAGTTTTTCATGACAATTCTAAATGACCACTTTAATCAATTTGCTTGCTGACCATTTTCATCACATTTCTCTATTGTCATTACAATTCCCCATGACCCCTTTCTTCACAATGCTCCATGATGCCTGTCATCACAATGCTCAATGGCTTTTGTTATCACAATGCTCCAGGACCAGTTTCATCACAATACTCCATCCCCCTTGTCATCACTGTGCACAATGAAACCTCTCATTACAATGCTCCGTGACACTTGTCATCACAATGCTCCATGGCCCTTGTCATCACAATGCTCCAGAATTCTTGTCATCACCATGTTCCATGACCATGTCATCACAATTCTCCATGGCCCTTCGCATCACAATGCTCCAGAATTCTTGTCATCACAATGTTCCATGACCGTGTCATCACAATGCTCCATGGCCCTTTTCATCACAATGCTCCAGATTGCTTGTCATCACATAGTTCCATGACCGTGTCATCACAATGCACCATGGCCTTTGTCATCACCATGCTCCAGAATTCTTGTCATCACCATGTTCCATGACCGTGTCATCACAATGCTCCAGAATTCTTGTCATCACCATGTTCCATGACCATGTCATCACAATTCTCCATGGCCCTTCTCATCACAATGCTCCAGAATTCTTGTCATCACAATGTTCCATGACCGTGTCATCACAATGCTCCATAATTCTTGTCATCACAACGTTCCATGACCGTGTCACCACAATGCTCCATGGCCCTTGTCATCACAATGCTCCAGAATTCTTGTCATCACAATATTCCATGACAGAGTCATCACAATGCTCCATGGCCCTTGTCATCACAATTCTCCAGAATTCTTGTCATCACAATGTTCCATGACTGTGTCATCACAATGCTCCATGGCCCTTGTCATCACAATGCTCCAGAATTCTTGTCATCACAATGTTCCATGACCGTGTCATCACAATGCTCCAGAATTCTTGTCATCACAATGTTCCATGACCGTGTCATCACAATGCTCCATAATTTTTGTCATCACAATGTTCCATGACCGTGTCACCACAATGCTCCACAATTCTTGTCATCACAATGTTCCATGACCGTGGCATCACAATGCTACATGACACTGGTCATCACAGTTCTCCATGACCTTTGACATCACAATGCTCTATATAGTTTTTCATGACAATTCTAAATGACCACTTTAATCAATTTGCTTGCTGACCATTTTCATCACATTTCTCTATTGTCATTACAATTCCCCATGACCCCTTTCTTCACAATGCTCCATGATGCCTGTCATCACAATGCTCAATGGCTTTTGTTATCACAATGCTCCAGGACCACTTTCATCACAATACTCCATCCCACTTGTCATCACGGTGCACAATGAAACCTCTCATTATAATGCTCCGTGACACTTGTCATCACAATGCTCCATGGCCCTTGTCATCACAATGCTCCAGAATTCTTGTCATCACCATGTTCCATTACCATGTCATCACAATTCTCCATGGCCCTTCGCATCACAATGCTCCAGAATTCTTGTCATCACAATGTTCCATGACCGTGTCATCACAATGCTCCATGGCCCTTTTCATCACAATGCTCCAGATTGCTTGTCATCACAATGTTCCATGACCGTGTCTTCACAATGCACCATGGCCCTTGTCATCACAATGCTCCATAATTCTTGTCATCACAATGTTCCATGACCGTGTCATTAAAATGCTCCAGAATTCTTGTCATCACAATGTTCCATGACCATGTCATCACAATGTTCCATGACCGTGTCATCACAATGCTCCAGAATTCTTGTCATCACAAGGTTCCATGACCGTGTCACCACAATGCTCCATGGCCCTTGTCATCACAATGCTCCAGAATTCTTGTCCTCACAATATTCCATGACCGTGTCATCACAATGCTCCATGGCCCTTGTCATCACAATTCTCCAGAATTCTTGTCATCACAATGTTCCATCACTGTGTCATCACAATGCTCCATGGCCCTTGTCATCACAATGCTCCAGAATTCTTGTCATCACAATGTTCCATGACCGTGTCATCACAATGCTTCATAATTCTTGTCATCACAATGTTCCATGACCGTGTCACCACAATGCTCCACAATTCTTGTCATCACAATGTTCCATGACCGTGTCATCACAATGCTACATGACACTGGTCATCACAGTTCTCCATGACCTTTGCCATCACAATGCTCTATATAGATTTTCATGACAATTCTAAATGACCACTTTAATCAATTTGCTTGCTGACCATTTTCATCACATTTCTCTATTGTCATTACAATTCCCCATGACCCCTTTCTTCACAATGCTCCATGATGCCTGTCATCACAATGCTCAATGGCTTTTGTTATCACAATGCTCCAGGACCAGTTTCATCACAATACTCCATCCCCCTTGTCATCACTGTGCACAATGAAACCTCTCATTACAATGCTCCGTGACACTTGTCATCACAATGCTCCATGGCCCTTGTCATCACAATGCTCCAGAATTCTTGTCATCACCATGTTCCATGACCATGTCATCACAATTCTCCATGGCCCTTCGCATCACAATGCTCCAGAATTCTTGTCATCACAATGTTCCATGACCGTGTCATCACAATGCTCCATGGCCCTTTTCATCACAATGCTCCAGATTGCTTGTCATCACATAGTTCCATGACCGTGTCATCACAATGCACCATGGCCTTTGTCATCACCATGCTCCAGAATTCTTGTCATCACCATGTTCCATGACCGTGTCATCACAATGCTCCAGAATTCTTGTCATCACCATGTTCCATGACCATGTCATCACAATTCTCCATGGCCCTTCTCATCACAATGCTCCAGAATTCTTGTCATCACAATGTTCCATGACCGTGTTATCACAATGCACCATGGCCCTTGTCATCACAATGCTCCATAATTCTTGTCATCACAATGTTCCATGACCGTGTCATTAAAATGCTCCAGAATTCTTGTCATCACAATGTTCCATGACCATGTCATCACAATGCTCCATGGCCCTTGTCATCACAATTCTCCAGAATTCTTGTCATCACAATGTTCCATGACCGTGTCATCACAATGCTCCATGGCCCTTGTCATCACAATGCTCCAGAATTCTTGTCATCACAATGTTCCATGACCGTGTCATCACAATGCTCCATGGCCCTTTTCATCGCAATGCTCCAGAATTCTTGTCATCACAATGTTCCATGACCGTGTCATCAAAATGCTCCATGGCCCTTGTAATCACAATGCTCCAGAATTCTTGTCATCACAATGTTCCATGACCGTGTCATCACAATGCTACATAATTCTTGTCATCACAATGTTCCATGACCGTGTCATCACAATGCTCCATAATTCTTGTCATCACAATGTTCCATGACCGTGTCACCACAATGCTCCATGGCCCTTGTCATAACAATGCTCCAGAATTCTTCTCATCACAATTCTCCAGAATTCTTGTCATCACAATGTTCCATGACCGTGTCATCACAATGCTCCATGGCCCTTGTCATCACAATGCTCCAGAATTCTTGTCATCACAATGTTCAGTGACCGTGTCATCACAATGCTCCATAATTCTTGTCATCACAATGTTCCATGACCGTGTCATCACAATGCTCCATAATTCTTGTCATCACAATGTTCCATGACCGTGTCACCACAATGCTCCATGGCCCTTGTCATCACAATCCTCCAGAATTCTTGTCATCACAATATTCCATGACAGAGACATCACAATGCTCCATGGCCCTTGTCATCACAATTCTCCAGAAATCTTGTCATCACAATGTTCCATGACTGTGTCATCACAATGCTCCATGGCCCTTGTCATCAAAATGCTCCAGAATTCTTGTCATCACAATGTTCCATGACCGTGTCATCACAATGCTCCATGGCCCTTGTCATCACAATGCTCCAGAATTCTTGTCATCACAATGTTCCATGACCGTGTCATCACAATGCTCCAGAATTCTTGTCATCACAATGTTCCATGACCGTGTCATCACAATGCTCCATAATTCTTGTCATCACAATGTTCCATGACCGTGTCACCACAATGCTCCACAATTCTTGTCATCACAATGTTCCATGACCGTGGCATCACAATGCTACATGACACTGGTCATCACAGTTCTCCATGACCTTTGACATCACAATGCTCTATATAGTTTTTCATGACAATTCTAAATGACCACTTTAATCAATTTGCTTGCTGACCATTTTCATCACATTTCTCTATTGTCATTACAATTCCCTATGACCCCTTTCTTCACAATGCTCCATGATGCCTGTCATCACAATGCTCAATGGCTTTTGTTATCACAATGCTCCAGGACCAGTTTCATCACAATACTCCATCCCACTTGTCATCACGGTGCACAATGAAACCTCTCATTACAATGCTCCGTGACACTTGTCATCACAATGCTCCATGGTCCTTGTCATCACAATGCTCCAGAATTCTTGTCATCACCATGTTCCATGACCATGTCATCACAATTCTCCATGGCCCTTCGCATCACAAGGCTCCAGAATTCTTGTCATCACAATGTTCCATGACCGTGTCATCACAATGCTCCATGGCCCTTTTCATCACAATGCTCCAGATTGCTTGTCATCACAATGTTCCATGACCGTGTCTTCACAATGCACCATGGCCCTTGTCATCACAATGCTCCATAATTCTTGTTATCACAATGTTCCATGACCGTGTCATTAAAATGCTCCAGAATTCTTGTCATCACAATGTTCCATGACCATGTCATCACAATGTTCCATGACCGTGTCATCACAATGCTCCAGAATTCTTGTCATCACAAGGTTCCATGACCGTGTCACCACAATGCTCCATGGCCCTTGTCATCACAATACTCCAGAATTCTTGTCATCACAATATTCCATGACCGTGTCATCACAATGCTCCATGGCCCTTGTCATCACAATTCTCCAGAATTCTTGTCATCACAATGTTCCATGACTGTGTCCTCACAATGCTCCATGGCCCTTGTCATCACAATGCTCCAGAATTCTTGTCATCACAATGTTCCATGACCGTGTCATCACAATGCTTCATAATTCTTGTCATCACAATGTTCCATGACCGTGTCATCACAATGCTCCATGGCCCTTTTCATCGCAATGCTCCAGAGTTCTTGTCATCACAATGTTCCATGACCGTGTCATCAAAATGCTCCATGGCCCTTGTCATCACAATGCTCCAGAATTCTTGTCATCACAATGTTCCATGACCGTGTCATCACAATGCTTCATAATTCTTGTCATCACCATGTTCCATGACCATGTCATCACAATTCTCCATGGCCCTTCGCATCACAATGCTCCAGAATTCTTGTCATCACAATGTTCCATGACCGTGTCATCACAATGCTCCATGGCCCTTTTCATCACAATGCTCCAGATTGCTTGTCATCACATAGTTCCATGACCGTGTCATCACAATGCACCATGGCCTTTGTCATCACCATGCTCCAGAATTCTTGTCATCACCATGTTCCATGACCGTGTCATCACAATGCTCCAGAATTCTTGTCATCACCATGTTCCATGACCATGTCATCACAATTCTCCATGGCCCTTCTCATCACAATGCTCCAGAATTCTTGTCATCACAATGTTCCATGACCGTGTTATCACAATGCACCATGGCCCTTGTCATCACAATGCTCCATAATTCTTGTCATCACAATGTTCCATGACCGTGTCATTAAAATGCTCCAGAATTCTTGTCATCACAATGTTCCATGACCATGTCATCACAATGCTCCATGGCCCTTGTCATCACAATTCTCCAGAATTCTTGTCATCACAATGTTCCATGACCGTGTCATCACAATGCTCCATGGCCCTTGTCATCACAATGCTCCAGAATTCTTGTCATCACAATGTTCCATGACCGTGTCATCACAATGCTCCATGGCCCTTTTCATCGCAATGCTCCAGAATTCTTGTCATCACAATGTTCCATGACCGTGTCATCAAAATGCTCCATGGCCCTTGTCATCACAATGCTCCAGAATTCTTGTCATCACAATGTTCCATGACCGTGTCATCACAATGCTACATAATTCTTGTCATCACAATGTTCCATGACCGTGTCATCACAATGCTCCATAATTCTTGTCATCACAATGTTCCATGACCGTGTCACCACAATGCTCCATGGCCCTTGTCATAACAATGCTCCAGAATTCTTCTCATCACAATTCTCCAGAATTCTTGTCATCACAATGTTCCATGACCGTGTCATCACAATGCTCCATGGCCCTTGTCATCACAATGCTCCAGAATTCTTGTCATCACAATGTTCAGTGACCGTGTCATCACAATGCTCCATAATTCTTGTCATCACAATGTTCCATGACCGTGTCATCACAATGCTCCATAATTCTTGTCATCACAATGTTCCATGACCGTGTCACCACAATGCTCCATGGCCCTTGTCATCACAATGCTCCAGAATTCTTGTCATCACAATATTCCATGACAGAGACATCACAATGCTCCATGGCCCTTGTCATCACAATTCTCCAGAAATCTTGTCATCACAATGTTCCATGACTGTGTCATCACAATGCTCCATGGCCCTTGTCATCAAAATGCTCCAGAATTCTTGTCATCACAATGTTCCATGACCGTGTCATCACAATGCTCCATGGCCCTTGTCATCACAATGCTCCAGAATTCTTGTCATCACAATGTTCCATGACCGTGTCATCACAATGCTCCAGAATTCTTGTCATCACAATGTTCCATGACCGTGTCATCACAATGCTCCATAATTCTTGTCATCACAATGTTCCATGACCGTGTCACCACAATGCTCCACAATTCTTGTCATCACAATGTTCCATGACCGTGGCATCACAATGCTACATGACACTGGTCATCACAGTTCTCCATGACCTTTGACATCACAATGCTCTATATAGTTTTTCATGACAATTCTAAATGACCACTTTAATCAATTTGCTTGCTGACCATTTTCATCCCATTTCTCTATTGTCATTACAATTCCCTATGACCCCTTTCTTCACAATGCTCCATGATGCCTGTCATCACAATGCTCAATGGCTTTTGTTATCACAATGCTCCAGGACCAGTTTCATCACAATACTCCATCCCACTTGTCATCACGGTGCACAATGAAACCTCTCATTACAATGCTCCGTGACACTTGTCATCACAATGCTCCATGGTGCTTGTCATCACAATGCTCCAGAATTCTTGTCATCACCATGTTCCATGACCATGTCATCACAATTCTCCATGGCCCTTCGCATCACAAGGCTCCAGAATTCTTGTCATCACAATGTTCCATGACCGTGTCATCACAATGCTCCATGGCCCTTTTCATCACAATGCTCCAGATTGCTTGTCATCACAATGTTCCATGACCGTGTCTTCACAATGCACCATGGCCCTTGTCATCACAATGCTCCATAATTCTTGTTATCACAATGTTCCATGACCGTGTCATTAAAATGCTCCAGAATTCTTGTCATCACAATGTTCCATGACCATGTCATCACAATGTTCCATGACCGTGTCATCACAATGCTCCAGAATTCTTGTCATCACAAGGTTCCATGACCGTGTCACCACAATGCTCCATGGCCCTTGTCATCACAATACTCCAGAATTCTTGTCATCACAATATTCCATGACCGTGTCATCACAATGCTCCATGGCCCTTGTCATCACAATTCTCCAGAATTCTTGTCATCACAATGTTCCATGACTGTGTCCTCACAATGCTCCATGGCCCTTGTCATCACATTGCTCCAGAATTCTTGTCATCACAATGTTCCATGACCGTGTCATCACAATGCTTCATAATTCTTGTCATCACAATGTTCCATGACCGTGTCACCACAATGCTCCACAATTCTTGTCATCACAATGTTCCATGACCGTGTCATCACAATGCTACATGACACTGGTCATCACAGTTCTCCATGACCTTTGCCATCACAATGCTCTATATAGTTTTTCATGACAATTCTAAATGACCACTTTAATCAATTTGCTTGATGACCATTTTCATTACATTTCTCTATTGTCATTACAATTCCCCATGACCCCTTTCTTCACAATGCTCCATGATGCCTGTCATCACAATGCTCAATGGCTTTTGTTATCACAATGCTCCAGGACCAGTTTCATCACAATACTCCATCCCCCTTGTCATCACTGTGCACAATGAAACCTCTCATTACAATGCTCCGTGACACTAGTCATCACAATGCTCCATGGCCCTTGTCATCACAATGCTCCAGAATTCTTGTCATCACCATGTTCCATGACCATGTCATCACAATTCTCCATGGCCCTTCGCATCACAATGCTCCAGAATTCTTGTCATCACAATGTTCCATGACCGTGTCATCACAATGCTCCATGGCCCTTTTCATCACAATGCTCCAGATTGCTTGTCACCACATAGTTCCATGACCGTGTCATCACAAAGCACCATGGCCTTTGTCATCACCATGCTCCAGAATTCTTGTCATCACCATGTTCCATGACCGTGTCATCACAATGCTCCAGAATTCTTGTCATCACAATGTTCCATGACCGTGTCATCACAATGCTCCATGGCCCTTTTCATCACAATGCTCCAGATTGCTTGTTATCACAATGTTCCAGGACCGTGTCATCACAATGCACCATGGCCCTTGTCATCACAATGCTCCATAATTCTTGTCATCACAATGTTCCATGACCGTGTCATCACAATGCTCCAGAATTCTTGTCATCAAAATGTTCCATGACCATGTCATCACAATGATCCATGGCCCTTGTCATCACAATTCTCCAGAATTCTTGTCATCACAATGTTCTATGACCGTGTCATCACAATGCTCCATGGCCCTTGTCATCACAATGCTCCAGAATTCTTGTCATCACAATGTTCCATGACCGTGTCATCACAATGCTCCATAATTCTTGTCATCACAATGTTCCATGACCGTGTCATCACAATGCTCCATAATCCTTGTCATCACAATGTTCCATGACCGTGTCACCACAATGCTCCACAATTCTTGTCATCACAATGTTCCATGACCGTGTCATCACAATGCTACATGACACTGGTCATCACAGTTCTCCATGACCTTTGCCATCACAATGCTCTATATAGTTTTTCATGACAATTCTAAATGACCACTTTAATCAATTTGCTTGCTGACCATTTTCATCACATTTCTCTATTGTCATTACAATTCCCCATGACCCCTTTCTTCACAATGCTCCATGATGCCTGTCATCACAATGCTCAATGGCTTTTGTTATCACAATGCTCCAGGACCAGTTTCATCACAATACTCCATCCCCCTTGTCATCACTGTGCACAATGAAACCTCTCATTACAATGCTCCGTGACACTTGTCATCACAATGCTCCATGGCCCTTGTCATCACAATGCTCCAGAATTCTTGTCATCACCATGTTCCATGACCATGTCATCACAATTCTCCATGGCCCTTCGCATCACAATGCTCCAGAATTCTTGTCATCACAATGTTCCATGACCGTGTCATCACAATGCTCCATGGCCCTTTTCATCACAATGCTCCAGATTGCTTGTCATCACATAGTTCCATGACCGTGTCATCACAAAGCACCATGGCCTTTGTCATCACCATGCTCCAGAATTCTTGTCATCACCATGTTCCATGACCGTGTCATCACAATGCTCCAGAATTCTTGTCATCACAATGTTCCATGACCGTGTCATCACAATGCTCCATGGCCCTTTTCATCACAATGCTCCAGATTGCTTGTCATCACAATGTTCCATGACCGTGTCTTCACAATGCACCATGGCCCTTGTCATCACAATGCTCCATAATTCTTGTCATCACAATGTTCCATGACCGTGTCATTAAAATGCTCCAGAATTCTTGTCATCACAATGTTCCATGACCATGTCATCACAATGTTCCATGACCGTGTCATCACAATGCTCCAGAATTCTTGTCATCACAAGGTTCCATGACCGTGTCACCACAATGCTCCATGGCCCTTGTCATCACAATGCTCCAGAATTCTTGTCCTCACAATATTCCATGACCGTGTCATCACAATGCTCCATGGCCCTTGTCATCACAATTCTCCAGAATTCTTGTCATCACAATGTTCCATCACTGTGTCATCACAATGCTCCATGGCCCTTGTCATCACAATGCTCCAGAATTCTTGTCATCACAATGTTCCATGACCGTGTCATCACAATGCTTCATAATTCTTGTCATCACAATGTTCCATGACCGTGTCACCACAATGCTCCACAATTCTTGTCATCACAATGTTCCATGACCGTGTCATCACAATGCTACATGACACTGGTCATCACAGTTCTCCATGACCTTTGCCATCACAATGCTCTATATAGATTTTCATGACAATTCTAAATGACCACTTTAATCAATTTGCTTGCTGACCATTTTCATCACATTTCTCTATTGTCATTACAATTCCCCATGACCCCTTTCTTCACAATGCTCCATGATGCCTGTCATCACAATGCTCAATGGCTTTTGTTATCACAATGCTCCAGGACCAGTTTCATCACAATACTCCATCCCCCTTGTCATCACTGTGCACAATGAAACCTCTCATTACAATGCTCCGTGACACTTGTCATCACAATGCTCCATGGCCCTTGTCATCACAATGCTCCAGAATTCTTGTCATCACCATGTTCCATGACCATGTCATCACAATTCTCCATGGCCCTTCGCATCACAATGCTCCAGAATTCTTGTCATCACAATGTTCCATGACCGTGTCATCACAATGCTCCATGGCCCTTTTCATCACAATGCTCCAGATTGCTTGTCATCACATAGTTCCATGACCGTGTCATCACAATGCACCATGGCCTTTGTCATCACCATGCTCCAGAATTCTTGTCATCACCATGTTCCATGACCGTGTCATCACAATGCTCCAGAATTCTTGTCATCACCATGTTCCATGACCATGTCATCACAATTCTCCATGGCCCTTCTCATCACAATGCTCCAGAATTCTTGTCATCACAATGTTCCATGACCGTGTTATCACAATGCACCATGGCCCTTGTCATCACAATGCTCCATAATTCTTGTCATCACAATGTTCCATGACCGTGTCATTAAAATGCTCCAGAATTCTTGTCATCACAATGTTCCATGACCATGTCATCACAATGCTCCATGGCCCTTGTCATCACAATTCTCCAGAATTCTTGTCATCACAATGTTCCATGACCGTGTCATCACAATGCTCCATGGCCCTTGTCATCACAATGCTCCAGAATTCTTGTCATCACAATGTTCCATGACCGTGTCATCACAATGCTCCATGGCCCTTTTCATCGCAATGCTCCAGAATTCTTGTCATCACAATGTTCCATGACCGTGTCATCAAAATGCTCCATGGCCCTTGTAATCACAATGCTCCAGAATTCTTGTCATCACAATGTTCCATGACCGTGTCATCACAATGCTACATAATTCTTGTCATCACAATGTTCCATGACCGTGTCATCACAATGCTCCATAATTCTTGTCATCACAATGTTCCATGACCGTGTCACCACAATGCTCCATGGCCCTTGTCATAACAATGCTCCAGAATTCTTCTCATCACAATTCTCCAGAATTCTTGTCATCACAATGTTCCATGACCGTGTCATCACAATGCTCCATGGCCCTTGTCATCACAATGCTCCAGAATTCTTGTCATCACAATGTTCAGTGACCGTGTCATCACAATGCTCCATAATTCTTGTCATCACAATGTTCCATGACCGTGTCATCACAATGCTCCATAATTCTTGTCATCACAATGTTCCATGACCGTGTCACCACAATGCTCCATGGCCCTTGTCATCACAATGCTCCAGAATTCTTGTCATCACAATATTCCATGACAGAGACATCACAATGCTCCATGGCCCTTGTCATCACAATTCTCCAGAAATCTTGTCATCACAATGTTCCATGACTGTGTCATCACAATGCTCCATGGCCCTTGTCATCAAAATGCTCCAGAATTCTTGTCATCACAATGTTCCATGACCGTGTCATCACAATGCTCCATGGCCCTTGTCATCACAATGCTCCAGAATTCTTGTCATCACAATGTTCCATGACCGTGTCATCACAATGCTCCAGAATTCTTGTCATCACAATGTTCCATGACCGTGTCATCACAATGCTCCATAATTCTTGTCATCACAATGTTCCATGACCGTGTCACCACAATGCTCCACAATTCTTGTCATCACAATGTTCCATGACCGTGGCATCACAATGCTACATGACACTGGTCATCACAGTTCTCCATGACCTTTGACATCACAATGCTCTATATAGTTTTTCATGACAATTCTAAATGACCACTTTAATCAATTTGCTTGCTGACCATTTTCATCACATTTCTCTATTGTCATTACAATTCCCTATGACCCCTTTCTTCACAATGCTCCATGATGCCTGTCATCACAATGCTCAATGGCTTTTGTTATCACAATGCTCCAGGACCAGTTTCATCACAATACTCCATCCCACTTGTCATCACGGTGCACAATGAAACCTCTCATTACAATGCTCCGTGACACTTGTCATCACAATGCTCCATGGCCCTTGTCATCACAATGCTCCAGAATTCTTGTCATCACCATGTTCCATGACCATGTCATCACAATTCTCCATGGCCCTTCGCATCACAAGGCTCCAGAATTCTTGTCATCACAATGTTCCATGACCGTGTCATCACAATGCTCCATGGCCCTTTTCATCACAATGCTCCAGATTGCTTGTCATCACAATGTTCCATGACCGTGTCTTCACAATGCACCATGGCCCTTGTCATCACAATGCTCCATAATTCTTGTTATCACAATGTTCCATGACCGTGTCATTAAAATGCTCCAGAATTCTTGTCATCACAATGTTCCATGACCATGTCATCACAATGTTCCATGACCGTGTCATCACAATGCTCCAGAATTCTTGTCATCACAAGGTTCCATGACCGTGTCACCACAATGCTCCATGGCCCTTGTCATCACAATACTCCAGAATTCTTGTCATCACAATATTCCATGACCGTGTCATCACAATGCTCCATGGCCCTTGTCATCACAATTCTCCAGAATTCTTGTCATCACAATGTTCCATGACTGTGTCCTCACAATGCTCCATGGCCCTTGTCATCACAATGCTCCAGAATTCTTGTCATCACAATGTTCCATGACCGTGTCATCACAATGCTTCATAATTCTTGTCATCACAATGTTCCATGACCGTGTCATCACAATGCTCCATGGCCCTTTTCATCGCAATGCTCCAGAATTCTTGTCATCACAATGTTCCATGACCGTGTCATCAAAATGCTCCATGGCCCTTGTCATCACAATGCTCCAGAATTCTTGTCATCACAATGTTCCATGACCGTGTCATCACAATGCTTCATAATTCTTGTCATCACCATGTTCCATGACCATGTCATCACAATTCTCCATGGCCCTTCGCATCACAATGCTCCAGAATTCTTGTCATCACAATGTTCCATGACCGTGTCATCACAATGCTCCATGGCCCTTTTCATCACAATGCTCCAGAATTCTTGTCATCACCATGTTCCATGACCGTGTCATCACAATGCTCCAGAATTCTTGTCATCACCATGTTCCATGACCATGTCATCACAATTCTCCATGGCCCTTCTCATCACAATGCTCCAGAATTCTTGTCATCACAATGTTCCATGACCGTGTTATCACAATGCACCATGGCCCTTGTCATCACAATGCTCCATAATTCTTGTCATCACAATGTTCCATGACCGTGTCATTAAAATGCTCCAGAATTCTTGTCATCACAATGTTCCATGACCATGTCATCACAATGCTCCATGGCCCTTGTCATCACAATTCTCCAGAATTCTTGTCATCACAATGTTCCATGACCGTGTCATCACAATGCTCCATGGCCCTTGTCATCACAATGCTCCAGAATTCTTGTCATCACAATGTTCCATGACCGTGTCATCACAATGCTCCATGGCCCTTTTCATCGCAATGCTCCAGAATTCTTGTCATCACAATGTTCCATGACCGTGTCATCAAAATGCTCCATGGCCCTTGTCATCACAATGCTCCAGAATTCTTGTCATCACAATGTTCCATGACCGTGTCATCACAATGCTACATAATTCTTGTCATCACAATGTTCCATGACCGTGTCATCACAATGCTCCATAATTCTTGTCATCACAATGTTCCATGACCGTGTCACCACAATGCTCCATGGCCCTTGTCATAACAATGCTCCAGAATTCTTCTCATCACAATTCTCCAGAATTCTTGTCATCACAATGTTCCATGACCGTGTCATCACAATGCTCCATGGCCCTTGTCATCACAATGCTCCAGAATTCTTGTCATCACAATGTTCAGTGACCGTGTCATCACAATGCTCCATAATTCTTGTCATCACAATGTTCCATGACCGTGTCATCACAATGCTCCATAATTCTTGTCATCACAATGTTCCATGACCGTGTCACCACAATGCTCCATGGCCCTTGTCATCACAATGCTCCAGAATTCTTGTCATCACAATATTCCATGACAGAGACATCACAATGCTCCATGGCCCTTGTCATCACAATTCTCCAGAAATCTTGTCATCACAATGTTCCATGACTGTGTCATCACAATGCTCCATGGCCCTTGTCATCAAAATGCTCCAGAATTCTTGTCATCACAATGTTCCATGACCGTGTCATCACAATGCTCCATGGCCCTTGTCATCACAATGCTCCAGAATTCTTGTCATCACAATGTTCCATGACCGTGTCATCACAATGCTCCATAATTCTTGTCATCACAATGTTCCATGACCGTGTCATCACAATGCTCCATAATTCTTGTCATCACAATGTTCCATGACCATGTCACCACAATGCTCCATGGCCCTTGTCATCACAATGCTCCAGAATTCTTGTCATCACAATGTTCCATGACCGTGTCATCACAATGCTCCATAATTCTTGTCATCACAATGTTCCATGACCGTGTCATCACAATGCTCCATGGCCCTTGTCATCACAATGCTCCAGAATTCTTGTCAACACAATGTTCCATGACCGTGTCATCACAATGCTCCATGGCCCTTGTCGTCACAATGCTCCAGAATTCTTGTCATCACAATGTTCCATGACCATGTCATCACAATGCTCCATGGCCCTTGTCATCACAATGCTCCAGAATTCTTGTCATCACAATGTTCCATGACCGTGTCATCACAATGCTCCATGGCCCTTGTCATCACAATGCTCCAGAATTCTTGTCATCACAATGTTCCATGACCGTGTCATCACAATGCTCCATGGCCCTTGTCATCACAATGCTCCAGAATTCTTGTCATCACAATGTTCCATGACCGTGTCATCACAATGCTCCATAATTCTTGTCATCACAATGTTCCATGACCGTGTCACCACAATGCTCCATGGCCCTTGTCATCACAATGCTCCAGAATTCTTGTCATCACAATATTCCATGACCGTGTCATCACAATGCTCCATGGCCCTTGTCATCACAATTTTCCAGAATTCTTGTCATCACAATGTTCCATGACCGTGTCATCACAATGCTCCATGGCCCTTGTCATCACAATGCTCCAGAATTCTTGTCATCACAATGTTCCATGACCGTGTCATCTCAATGCTCCAGAATTCTTGTCATCACCATGTTCCATGACCATGTCATCACAATTCTCCATGGCCCTTCTCATCACAATGCTCCAGAATTCTTGTCATCACAATGTTCCATGACCGTGTTATCACAATGCTCCAAGGCCCTTTTCATCACAATGCTCCAGATTGCTTGTCATCACAATGTTCCATGACCGTGTCATCACAATGCTCCATGGCCCTTGTCATCACAATGCTCCATAATTCTTGTCATCACAATATTCCATGACCGTGTAATTAAAATGCTCCAGAATTCTTGTCATCACAATGTTCCATGACCATGTCATCACAATGCTCCATGGCCCTTGTCATCACAATTCTCCAGAATTCTTGTCATCACAATGTTCCATGACCGTGTCATCACAATGCTCCATGGCCCTTGTCATCACAATGCTCCAGAATTCTTGTCATCACAATTCTCCATGGCCCTTGTCATCATAATGCTCCAGAATTCTTGTCATCAGAATGTTCCATGACCGTGTCATCACAATGCTCCATGTCCCTTGTCATCACAATGCTCCAGAATTCTTGTCATCACAATGTTCCATGACCGTGTCATCACAATGCTCCACGGCCCTTGTCATCACAATGCTCCAGAATTCTTGTCATCACAATGTTCCATGACCGTGTCATCACAATGCTCCATAATTCTTGTCATCACAATGTTCCATGACCGTGTCATCACAATGCTCCATAATTCTTGTCATCACAATGTTCCATGACCATGTCACCACAATGCTCCATGGCCCTTGTCATCACAATGCTCCAGAATTCTTGTCATCACTATGTTCCATGACCGTGTCATCACAATGCTCCATAATTCTTGTCATCACAATGTTCCATGACCGTGTCATCACAATGCTCCATGGCCCTTGTCATGACAATGCTCCAGAATTCTTGTCATCACAATGTTCCATGACCGTGTCATCACAATGCTCCATGGCCCTTGTCGTCACAATGCTCCAGAATTCTTGTCATCACAATGTTCCATGACCATGTCATCACAATGCTCCATGGCCCTTGTCATCACAATGCTCCATAATTCTTTTCATCACAAAGTTCCATGACCGTGTCATCACAATGCTCCATAATTCTTGTCACCACAATGTTCCATGACCGTGTCATCACAATGCTCCATGGCCCTTTTCATCACAATGCTCCATATTTCTTGTCATCACCATTTTCCATGACCGTTTCATCACAATGCTCCATGGCCCTTGTCGTCACAATGCTCCAGAATTCTTGTCATCACAATGTTCCATGACCGTGTCACCACAATGCTCCATGGCCCTTGTCATCACAATGCTCCAGAATTCTTGTCATCACAATATTCCATGACCGTGTCATCACAATGCTCCATGGCCCTTGTCATCACAATGCTCCAGAATTCTTGTCATCACAATGTTCCATGACTGTGTCATCACAATGCTCCATGGCCCTTGTCATCACAATGCTCCAGAATTCTTGTCATCACAATGTTCCATGACCGTGTCATCACAATGCTCCATAATTCTTGTCATCACAATGTTCCATGACCGTTTCATCACAATGCTCCATAATTCTTGTCATCACAATGTTCCATGACCGTGTCACCACAATGCTCCACAATTCTTGTCATCACAATGTTCCATGATCGTGTCATCACAATGCTACATGACACTGGTCATCACAGTTCTCCATGACCTTTGCCATCACAATGCTCTATATAGTTTT
Organism: Balaenoptera acutorostrata; assembly: GCF_949987535.1. NCBI lineage: Eukaryota > Metazoa > Chordata > Mammalia > Artiodactyla > Balaenopteridae > Balaenoptera > Balaenoptera acutorostrata. Next base: position 62,709 of record NW_026646198.1, read on the forward strand.
TCATGACAATTCTAAATGACCACTTTAATCAATTTGCTTGCTGACCATTTTCATCACATTTCTCTATTGTCATTACAATTCCACATGACCCCTTTCTTCACAATGCTCCATGATGCCTGTCATCGCAATGCTCAATGGCTTTTGTTATCACAATGCTCCAGGACCAGTTTCATCACAATACTCCATCCCCCTTGTCATCACGGTGCACAATGAAACCTCTCATTACAATGCTCCGTGACACTTGTCATCACAATGCTCCATGGCCCTTGTCATCACAATGCTCCAGAATTCTTGTCATCACCATGTTCCATGACCATGTCATCACAATTCTCCATGGCCCTTCGCATCACAATGCTCCAGAATTCATGTCATCACAATGTTCCATGACCGTGTCATCACAATGCTCCATGGCCCTTTTCATCACAATGCTCCAGATTGCTTGTCATCACAAAGTTCCATGACCGTGTCATCACAATCCTCCAGAATTCTTGTCATCACCATGTTCCATGACCATGTCATCACAATTCTCCATGGCCCTTCTCATCACAATGCTCCAGAATTCTTGTCATCACAATGTTCCATGACCGTGTCATCACAATGCACCATGGCCCTTGTCATCACAATGCTCCATATTTCTTTTCATCACAATGTTCCATGACCGTGTCATTAAAATGCTCCAGAATTCTTGTCATCACAATGTTCCATAACCATGTCATCACAATGCTCCATGGCCCTTTTCATCACAATTCTCCAGAATTCTTGTCATCACAATGTTCCATGACCGTGTCATCACAATGCTCCATGGCCCTTGTCATCACAATGCTCCAGAATTCTTGTCATCACAATGTTCCATGACCGTGTAATCACAGTGCTCCATGGCCCTTGTCATCACAATGCTCCATACTTCTTGTCATCACAATGTTCCATGACCGTGTCATCACAATGCTCCATAATTCTTGTCATCACAATGTTCCATGACCGTGTCACCACAATGCTCCATGGCCCTTGTCATCACAATGCTCCAGAATTCTTGTCATCACAATGTTCCATGACCGTGTCATCACAATGCTCCATGGCCCTTGTCATCACAATTTTCCAGAATTCTTGTCATCACAATTTTCCATGACTGTGTCATCACAATGCTCCATGGCCCTTGTCATCACAATGCTCCAGAATTCTTGTCATCACAATGTTCCATGACCGTGTCATCACAATGCTCCATAATTCTTGTCATCACAATGTTCCATGACCGTTTCATCACAATGCTCCATAATTCTTGACATCACAATGTTCCATGACCGTGTCACCACAATGCTCCACAATTCTTGTCATCACAATGTTCCATGACCGTGTCATCACAATGCTACATGACACTGGTCATCACAGTTCTCCATGACCTTTGCCATCACAATCCTCTATATAGTTTTTCATGACAATTCTAAATGACCACTTTAATCAATTTGCTTGCTGACCATTTTCATCACATTTCTCTATTGTCATTACAATTCCCCATGACACCTTTCTTCACAATGCTCCATGATGCCTGTCATCACAATGCTCAATGGCTTTTGTTATCACAATGCTCCAGGACCAGTTTCATCACAATACTCCATCCCCCTTGTCATCACGGTGCACAATGAAACCTCTCATTACAATGCTCCGTGACACTTGTCATCACAATGCTCCATGGCCCTTGTCATCACAATGCTCCAGAATTCTTGTCATCACCATGTTCCATGACCATGTCATCACAATTCTCCATGGCCCTTCGCATCACAATGCTCCAGAATTCTTGTCATCACAATATTCCATGACCGTGTCATCACAATGCTCCATGGCCCTTTTCATCACAATGCTCCAGATTGCTTGTCATCACAAAGTTCCATGACCGTGTCATCACAATGCTCCAGAATTCTTGTCATCACCATGTTCCATGACCATATCATCACAATTCTCCATGGCCATTCGCATCACAATGCTCCAGAATTCTTGTCATCACAAAGTTCCATGACCGTGTCTTCACAATGCTCCAGAATTCTTGTCATCACCATGTTCCATGACCATGTCATCACAATTCTCCATGGCCCTTCTCATCACAATGCTCCATAATTCTTGTCATCACAATGTTCCATGACCGTGTCACCACAATGCTCCACAATTCTTGTCATCACAATGTTCCATGACCGTGTCATCACAATGCTACATGACACTGGTCATCACAGTTCTCCATGACCTTTGCCATCACAATGCTCTATATAGTTTTTCATGACAATTCTAAATGACCACTTTAAT